>NC_048231.1:62647002-62732476 GCF_002007445.2 Ailuropoda melanoleuca
AAAAAAAAAAAAAAAAAAAAAAAAAAAGAAATCTTTTACATGTACTAGATTTCTTATGCCTCCCAAATCTATACCTTAAACAAAACAAGTTACTACCCTCAGTTTTTCTCTAAATATTTTAAAGTGTGCCATCTTCTGTTTGTATTAATTATTACATCATTACACTTCATTTCAATATCATAACAATTTCCAAGTTTACATAATTTTCCATTTAATTTGATTGCTCCCTAGGGTCATACAAAGAAGCATTTTTATTTTATTGTAAAGACAACTAATTAGGAAAATTGTGGAATTTTTATTTTTTTATTTTTATTTATTATTTATTTGAGAGAGAGAGAACACAAACAGGGGAGCCACAGAGACAGAAGCCAACTCCCCACTGAACAGGGAGCCCAACATGGGCTCTATCCGAGGGTCCTGAGATCATGATCTGAGCTGAAGGCAGACACTTAACCAACTGAGCCACCCAGGCGCCCCAAAATTATGGGATTTTTAAGTTGTTGGGAATTTGTTCATCATCTAGGTCTGAAACTATGCATTGCTGTGGTGCCTGAAGGCCACGTATCATCATTTAACTAGTTTCACATATTGTACTTTCTTTTAAGATTTTGGTTGAAATCAAATGCAGCTTTAAAATAATAATCTGTAACAAAAAAACATTTGAAAACTTTTTTATTTTACATACTTGGTGAGGCTCAGGAGTTAAGTGATATTTTTTTTTTTTTTTTTTTTTAGAGTTCACACCACTAGTTAATAACAAAACTGTCATTAGAACTCAGGGTCTTCTCCTTTATTAGTACAGTGTTCCTTCCATTACATCATGCTTAGGCCAAATGGTTCTTTATGTGTGTTACATAAATTCTGATATCCAGTCTTGAAAAATGGAATGAAATCTTCTGGTTTAATTTCTGTTTTGGGGAGACTATATATAGCACTTTAGCCATGAGATCAGGTATTTGTTTTTTTTCATTTCTCTGTTTTGTTTTTCACTCTGACCTACTACACCAGTAGCCTGATAAAGTGATACAATGGGCTCTGGAGGACACAGCTATGGTACCATGTGGTGACGACACTTTGCAGTGCTAGGATGTAGTTTTACAAGGTACAGATAGAGGAAATGTGAAGTGGATAAAAGAAATAGAAAATTCAAAATATAAACTGGCCACATGACCTGTAGCAGAAATGAGAACAGAAATTGCTGATACCAGGGGGTTCTTTACCTGGCAGGTAACACAAACTTTTTTTTTTTTCTTTTGAGATTATGGTCCATTAATGATCCTGCCTTAATGGATTATAGAGCCTTCCATTAGCTTTTTTCACTTTACATGAGAATACTAAGAAAGTTCTAGACATCTCCTCCCTGGTCCCATTGTATAATAGTAACTTTATTTCCCTTGATAATTGGAATAAATCATACCACCCTCACAGTAACCCATTATTTGCCTATTGGTTCAAAGGCATGAGGTGTCCAAAATTGCCAACTGGCAGTCTCAGCTTCTGAATCAGTGAAATTGTTATATCCCCTAGAAGAATACTGCCTCTTCTCCCTTTCCCACCACCCCACCAATTTGGGAACTAGGCCCTTTAAACTAATACAAGCCAAGAAGCAAAAATTTTATTAGTGGCCCTTTAGAGGTTAATGAGACAGCTATCCCTTGATTCCGAGATTTGTGGCTATGAAATAAATTAGTTACTGGTTACCATGTCAGGGCACATACAGGATCTTGTAGAATAGAAACCTGGCTCCATAAGATGCTAGTGCTATAACTGAGCCTTCAGTTGGCTCTCCTCTGTTTTCATCAGGTTGGCTTCTTTAGGATCAGAGAACACGATAAGACCAGTGAGTCCCATGGGCATAAGTGTATTCTCTCAGTTCCTCCTTGGTCATCAGCAATGTTTTGTAGGATAACATGACAATGAATAAAGCATTCAGCAGGTTCACAGAAGGTGGGGTATTTGGTAAGGGAAGGGAGACTCATATCCAGAGTCAGTTTCTCTTCCAGTGAGGGCATAACAGCTGCCCCTTCCATAACAGAAGAGTCTCAAGAAATCAGTTAGCCCAGGGGTGCCTAGGTGGCTCAGTCATTTAAGCATCTGCCTTTGGCTCAGATCCTGGAACCAAGCCCCACGTTGAGTTCCCTGCTCAGTGGAGAGCCTGCTTCTTCCTCTCCCTCTGCTCCTCCCCCACTTCCCCCCCCCACTGTCTCAAATAAATAAATAAAATCTTAAAAAAAAAAATCAGCCCAGTAGTTCTGGCAGTATCCACACCAATGGTGCGGGGAAACCCTATTTGAAATATTTTTTTCTTGTTTATATATTTTCATATTGCAGAAAGTATTTTTTTATGCCAAGTAACATGTTCTGGGGTTTGGCACATTACATTAAATTGAACTAATAAAAAATTCTTCTGCTATAACCATGTAGAAAGCTAGAATGATCATTAACATGTTTTTAATGCACAGCTGAACTCACAAAAAAGACAGAAAATCCTAAGGGGCCAGAAATGAAGAAGGAATTGAGTACCAGAGCACTAAGCATATGAGTTAATATCTCTGTACTTAGGGATATTATAGTGTAGGATTCCCAAAGTAATTACCATCAAAAGTTACAAAGTAAAATATATTAACAGTTGATAATTTAACAAATAGTCAGTCTATATGTATTTGAATTACATAACAAATATTGTTCTAGGTTTGGGGATATAGAGGTGACAAAAAAATGTACAGATGGTATATATGTAATTTAAGTCCTGTGGGGGGGAAAAGAGAACAAGGTTAGGAGGATAGAGGTGATTGGTAGTTAAGATAGTCAGGGAAAGCACCTCTGAAAAGGTGATATTTGAGCAGAGGCCTGAAGAAAGTGAAGGAGCAGCCCAGGTAGTTATTTCTGTGGTATTCCCAACAGAGGAACGAATCAGAGCAAAATTCCAAGGCAGCAGTATGTTCCATATCTATGAGATATCAAGCTCTATGCAGAGCATATGACTGTGCTATGGTGAATCCAGAAAGATAGTCGTGAGGGATGAGTAACAGAGGTAGGAGGTGGCTAGATCTTGTAGGGTCTGAAGGCCTTAGATAGGACTTGGATGTTAAAGAGAGTGATGCAGGGGTGCCTGGGTGGCTTAGTCAGTTAAGTGTCTGCCTTTGGCTCAGGTCATTATCCCAGGGTCCTGGAATCAAGCCCCGCATCAGGCTCCCTGCTCAGTGGGAAGTCTGCTTCTCCCTCTGCCTCCCTGCTCCTATGCCCACCCCTGCTTGTGCTCTCTCAAATAAATAAATAAAATCTTTAAAAAAATAATTAAAAAAAAATAAGGAGAGTGATGTAGAAAGCCATCTGAGGTTTTGGCATATTAGAGTAACATGATCTGACTTATATTTTTAAAGGATCTATGTGGCTGCTCTATTGAGAATATACTGTATGGTAGGGTAGAAGCAGGCAAACAAGTTAGGAGGCTGTGTCCAATAATAATCCAGGCAAGACCTGATATAGATCAGGAGTACTGGACCAGTGAAAGGTGGAGAAGGATCCAGCATAGTCTATGAAGAAGGAGAACCTAGAGAGGGGTGTCCTCGATCGCAAATGAAAATGGTATTCCAAGAAGAGTTGATCAGCTGAGCCAGAGCCACTGATGGGTCAGGTAAACAGTGAAATGACTGCATATGGCAATGGGTAGGTCATGGCTGACCTTGACAAGAACATCTCATAGTGATGAGCTTGATTGGAGTAGATTTAAAAGAGAAAGGAAAGATCAAGAATCATCAGGCTTACTTTGGAAAACAGTGTGGAGGTTCCTCAAAAAGTTAAAAATAGATCTACCCTATGACCCAGCAACTGACTACTGGGTGTTTACCCCAAAGACACAGACGTAGTGAAGAGAAGGGCCATATGCGCACCAATGTTCATAGCAGCATTGTGCACAATAGCTAAACTGTGGAAGGAGCCAAGATGCCCTTCAATAGATGAATGGATAAAGAAGATGTGGTCCATATATACAATGGAATATTACTCAGTCATCAGAAAGAACGATTACCCAACATTTGCAGCAACATGGATGGGACTGGAGGAGATTATGCTAAGTGAAATAAGTCAAGCAGAGAAAGACAATTATCATACAGTTTCACTTATTTATGGAACATTAGGAATAGCAAGGAGATCGGTAGGAGAAGGAAGGGAAGAATGAAGGGGGGTAAACAGAAGGGGGAATGAACCATGAGAGACTATGGACTCTGGGAAACAAACTGAGGGTTTCAGAGGGGCGGGGGGTGGGGGACTGGGCTAGGCCAGTGATTAAGGAGGGCACATATTGCATGGAGCACTGGGTGTTATACACAAACAATGAATCATGGAACACTACATCAAAAATTAATGATGTACTGCATGGTGACTAACATAACATAATAAAAAATTTTAAAAAAATCATCAGGCTTTTATACTTTCTGTAGAAGACCACACAAAGGATAACTATTGTATTACTCATCAGCTAAGAAATTCTAATGGTAAATAAAGTATTCCTGCCAAAATGATCTTCTTTATCAATTTTTAATCTTTTTTTAAGAAGATTTTATTTATTTATTTGTTCGAGAGAGAGCGAGTGAGAGAGAGTGAGCGAGCATGAGCCAGGGGGAGGGGCAGAGGAAGAGGGAGCAGCAGATTCCCCCCACTAATCAGGGAATCGGCTCCTGTGCCATCCCAGAACCCTGAGATTATGACCTGAGCCAAAAGCAGACGCTTAACCAATTGAGCCACCCAGATGCCCCATCAATTTTTCTTCTATATATCTTTAAGATATACAAAGATTTATCTGTGAGGTATTCTTTTTGGCTCCTAACAACAGAGATGTGATGATTCTTAACTTATAACAATTTATTTTTCTTATATAATGAGAAGTCTCATATAATGAGGTAGATTGCTGTTATTTGTCTTTTTTATTATCTTACTGTTTGCCCATGCTCTCAAAGTGGCTGCTAGATCTCCAGTCAACCTGTCTGCATTCCAGGCAGCAAAGGTTTCTACAAGTTCTACCCATTTATTTCCACTTGTATATTCCTATTGGTAACCAAGGCTAGGAAATGACACTTTTCAGCAGGCATTGCTGAAAATTCTAGAGTTCTGTCACAAAGGAAGAATGGATATTGGGGTAGGCTGCTAATAATCTTTGCCATAGAAAATTAACATTAATCTTTATAGGCAGGCAGGAAAAAACATTGCTAAAACTAAGAGTCTGTTGAAGTGGGCTGGGGTGGGTGATGGATTTGGAGGAAGGGTGGGGATGTAGTGAGGCAAGAAGATTTTAGGAAACCAGCCAGGTAGGTAAGAATTAAAGAATTTTTACATCACCAGTTAGAAGACTTGGACAGGAAAGTCACCAGGAATTTATAAGATAACCTTCTAAGGGCTCAGTGAGATTCTTGGATAAACTCCTACTTTATATTCTTCCTCTCTGGGCAACAACTAGTTACCCCCAAAAAACTAGTAGCAAATAATACTTCAAAGTCATACCAGTCTGAAGTCTTTACTTTTGATATTAGTGAAATTTCAAAGCCACAAAATTTAATTTAAAATTTCACAGCTGTTCTTTTAATCTCCTGAAATATAAAGGAATAGAAAAAGTCTGTGAAGTAAAAATAATCTTCTGCTAACCAGAACAATACACTGTCATGCAGTACAAAAGATATGCTTCATACTCACTTCCTACCATCTCTTTTGCATTCTCTTTCTGATAATCATAATACTAAACATAACCAGTTAGAACTGAGACATTCCCTCATTCAATGCCAGGATCCCTGAGTGAAGGGATGGGCCTTTCTGGGGGCTCTTTCCTCTCTAAAGTCATCATAGCAAAGGGGCATGTGGCAGCGTAGTGTATAGAGTTCAGAGCTTGGAGTGTCAAAGCTCAGCTCTTCTACTTATCGCCTCTGTGATCTTGGGCAAGATTATTTAAGACACTCGTTCACAAATAGGGGTGATTTTGTACTCCCTAAGAGACATTTGGCAATCTCTAGAGACATGTTTGGTTGTCACAACTGGGGTGGGGGATGCTACTAGAATCTAGTGGATAGAGGCTGATAAACATCCTACAATGCACAGAACATCCCCCCACAGCAAAAAAATTACTCAGCTCAAAATGTTAATAGTGCTGAGGTTAAGAAAGCTTGTTTTAACCTTTCCAAGCCCCCATTTCTTCATTCATGAATTGGGGTTTGTAATAGTAACTATTCAATTATCTTTGTGATGGCTAAAGGAAATAATCCATGTAAAATGCTTAGCATAGTGCCTGGCATATAAGTGCTCTATTATATAAGAATTACTATTACCATCATTATTATCATCACTAATACTTGCCTAGGTATTTAGACTGAATTAAAAGAACATGCCATATACCACCTGTGGCTGTACAGCCTCTTTCCTTCATCTGATGAACATTTCTAAAGAACAAAGAAAAATGGAGAATAGAACAGAAGAATTTTTTCTAGCTTATGAATCAAAGATAATGAATCAATAATTAGGTGACCACTTGCTTCTAAGTTCTAAGAAAATGATGCATACAGTCCTATTCATGCAAACAGCTTTCTTCTTCAGGTCAATGTCCTTTTTATCCTTTTTTCTTTCTTCTTTTGGTACTATATTGCAAAGTCCTACCTCCTTTCCTCTCTACATCTTTTGAATTTCAACTCTTTCAGTCTTCCCTGGTTATCAAGGACTTGGGAGCCATTAAAGTAGTAGGAAGCACTGGGACAAGGCATTGGTATGTTTGAAGATAAGGCATGCCACCATTACGGATCATTGACATAGTAACAAAACGAGCTGCTGAAATGTTTGCTAAGTTTGAAAACTATAATTTTCATCTAGTAATTATACTAAGAAATATCTCAATAAACTCTAAACTTCACTGAGTAACCATAAATTCATTCATATTGCAATGATATTAATAACTATCTTTCATTTTTCAAGGCAAATGCAATAGGCCGAAGTGCTAAAACTGTCCGAGAATTTCTAGAAAAGAATTATACAGAAGATGCTATAGCAAATGACAATGAGGCTATCAAATTAGCAATAAGAGCTTTGCTAGAAGTAAGTGATCTAATCAATCATATTCAGAAGAACATGGGGAGAGAAGATTTGTTCTTCTTATCTGTTTCCTCACTAAAAATAAAATTTCCTGAACTAATTTTAATATTGTGCTTGTTCTACATTAGGTTGTCCAGTCTGGTGGAAAAAACATTGAACTTGCTATAATAAGAAGAAACCAGCCTTTGAAAGTAAGTCATTAACCAAAGAGGAAAAAACATTTGTAATATAAAGTAATTTATCTTGTCAAAATGTTGACACCTGTGAATCTTCATTTAAAAGCCTGAAACACCCATTAGCATCCACTGACATTATGATGCCATCTATTTTGTTTCTGTAAGCTAATGTTCACTAATTTGTATGTGCTTACTGCAAGCAGTTACCTATCCCTGGTCCTTTGTGAAGGCTTAGAAGAGCTGAGATTTATATGTAGGCTTACCCCATTTGGTATATCTTCTTCTAAGTAGGAACCCCTACTGAGTCAGTCATATATGGGATTAGTATAATATATTGTCTATGGAGATTTAGTCCCAGCCTTACATACAAGCATACCTTGGAGATATTGAGGATTTAGTTCCAACCACCACTATTAAGCCAATATTGCAATAAAGCAAGTCAAATGAATTTTTTGGTTTCCCAATGCATATAAAAGTTATGTTTATACTATAGTGTAGTCCCTTAAGTGTGCATTATATCTAAACAAAAAACAATGTACATATCTTAATTTAAAAATACAGTGCTAAAAAATGCTAGCCAGCATTTGAGCTGTGAGTCATAATTACTGATCATAGATCACCATAGCAAATATAATAGTAATGAAAACATTTGCAATATTGCAAGAATTACCAAAATGTGATAGATACAAAGTTAAGCAAATGGTGTTGGAAAAATGGTGCCACAGACCTTCAATTTGTAATAAGCACAGGGGCGCCTGGCTGGCTTAGTTGGGAGAGCATGCAACTCTTTATCTCGGAGTCATGAGCTCAAGCCCCATGTTGGGCATAGAGCTTAATTAAAACAAAAACAAAAACAAAAAACAGCAATTTATAAAAAATGCAGTATCTGCAAAGCACAATTAAAACAAGGTATTCTTATAAGGAGCAATTCATCTCACTATCCTCCTAGATCTTCTGAAATCAAGATATGCTTCCAGCCAGTGTCATTCAGCTATTGTGTGTATAATTATTGGCGCTCCAGGCTTCTAACACAGTGTTATCCTTCATTATGTCAAAAAACCTCCACCCCTTGATTTCCCGTGGTTTTTATCTATTTTCTCTACTTTTCACTTAAAAGTGCCTTGACGGGCAGCTGGGTGGCTCAGTCAGTTGAGCGTCTGCCTTTAACTCAGGTCATGATCTCATATCCTGGGATCAAGCCCTGCATTGGGCTCTCTGCTTAGTGGGGAGTCTGCTTCTCCCTCTCATGTTCCCCCTGTGCACTCTCTCTCTCCGTCTCTCAAATAAACAAAAACCTTTAAAAAAAAAAAGTGCCTTGAGCTTCTGTAAGACTTAAATTGTAATACCTAGTGTGATAACTTTTCCGTATTTCTCTGTGGCAAGACTGGCATTATTCTTTGTGTACCCTTTGTTAGCCATTTTGTGACGAACCACAAAATAAATCATCTAGAGTACTGTGATTGAGGACTCATCGGCTAAAGAACATCTGAAATGTGGTTCACTGTTGTTAGGTAGAACTGTATACAGAGCAGTTTGCCAGCTCTCTAGCTGAGAGTGTAAAAAGCACTTACAGCATGGAAACTAATGAAAAGTATACTAAAAAGGATTATTTTACATATATATTTGTTTTGAAGGAAATATTTCAAGAGAAAATAGTGTTAAAATCAGCGTTGGATGGAGCAGTGGGGTTTTTGTTTTTTGAGTTGTGTTGTTGAATTGTTTTGACACCACATTCCCACCTCACCTTTTATTAGCCAACTGGTAGACGGGGATACGAGGAATAAGAGAAATGGGGAGAGAGGTGTAGGTTCTGCCCCTGCACGGCCCCACAAAAATAACGGTGCTGAATACAGTGTGTGGAGATGAGAACTGGGCTGTATTGTCACCCCTGCTGTCAAGGGTCTCAGGATAGACGTGCGAACACCACAAGGACACAAAACCACCGAGGCCAGGGTCACCTCTCCAGCTCCAGCACATACATGTATACCCACATGGACAGACACACCCAGTCGTGCATATATTTCTTACTGATGCGTGGTAGGGTGGTATGTGCACTGGCAGTGAAGTTAGACTGCCCTCCCACATGCTGTTTCAGGATATGCTGTGTGGCACATAGGGCATGGCCTTTGGAATTGAACAGACCTGGGTGTAAATTTAGAATTAGACCTAAGTTCCAGCAAATTGGTATGTTTACTAGTATGACCTGGAGCAAGTTGCTCCCATCTTTCATTTTAAATATAATAAAATTGATTTATATAAAACAAAAACTATTTTTGCTTTACACTTAGGGAGTTGTTAACAAAGCAGTGTAAGTCGTCTTTTCCCTACCTCTTTGGGTATTCTAGTGGCTGATAAAATAGGCAAACCCTATCAGAGAATCACACAGTGGGGTGGAGTAACTCAATAATGAGTTTCTTGTTCATGAATAGAATAAGCCTGCATTAAAATGTTTTCAGAGTTATATTCATATAGAGGATATGTAATGCAATATAACACTCTGCCCTGCTTTTTTAGCACAATGATAATGGAAATATCATAGAGTTTAAATTTTGTCTGTATTTGTTACAAGTATATATATTTCATTATATATTTGAAGATATAAAATTGAAGTTTAAATAGAAAATATAAATGTATAAAATATCATTGGTTCTTCATATTGGAAATATTTAGAAATTGCTGGTATAATTGAAATTTGCTTTTTAAATATTTTCTTTCCAGATGTTTAGTGCCAAAGAAATTGAATTACAAGTAACTGAAATAGAAAAGGAAAAGGAAGAAGCAGAGAAGAAAAAATCCAAGAAGACTACCGAATTCTTAGGATGAACATTAGGAGCTTGTAATGTTTTGTTGTACTCCTTTGAATTAATTAGTGAAGTTTTAAAGGAATAAGTTGGTTTGCAGCATTACATTTAGTAGTTCTATGCTGTTTTGAGAATGCCACATTTGTGGCTGTCTTCAGTCTGCTACACGGACAAACATATCTTAGTATGAAGATTTTCTTTGAACAGAAATTTCAGTAATTGTTGAAAGCAGTCATAATTCCACATAAGCCTGTGACTATACTTAGTAACTTGTGTAGTGTTTTACTTTTCTTCATCTGTGTAAATTTAAGAAAAAAGCTTAATTTAAAAAAATTACTAATTTGTAAAAAAATTTTTAAATAAAAATAATTTGTTGATGTTTGAGTTCTGACTGTCAGGTAAAAAAAAAGAGATAACTATTGCAAAATAAATTGAATCTTGAGTTGTACTTCTAGATGAAAGACAAAAACATCCTTGTATTAATGAATTGCCAAAATTTTATCAGATCCTTCTTCAGTTTTAAGCATTTATCATATTTATTTTACTTTTGTCATTTTTTAAGTTGCAGCATATTATTTTTTTCATGGAACAAATAATAAAGACCTGGTTGAATGGGGTACCTGGGTGGTGCAGTCAGTAAGCATCTGCCTTCAGCTCAGGGCGTGATCCTGGCGTTCTGGGATCAAGCCCCACATCAGGCTCCTCCGCTATGAGCCTGCTTCTTCCTCTCCCCCTCCCCCTGCTTGTGTTCCCTCTCTCGCTGGCTGTTTCTGTCAAATAAATAAATAATAAAATCTTTAAAAAAAATAAAAAGAAAAAGAAAGACCTGGTCGAAATAGGCAGTTAAAATAAAGTGTGGTAAGAGCTTATAAGAGCATCCAAATAGGGTACTATATATAGGAAAACAAGGAGAGAAATGAATACATAAAATTCTTAGTTTCAATTTTTATTTTATCTTAAGATTTCCAGTGTGTTAGGTTTGTCACATGTTCCCCTGGCTGTCTGAGTGCTTACTATGTGCTTGGCATTGAACTAGGCTTATTGGGAGTAAGAAATGAAATATAAAAAGTGATCCCTGTCCACAGAGAGAGCCCACAAAAAGAATGTGCTTAATGTCTGTAATGAGGTTATATTTTTGAAGACAAAGGATATTAATAGGCATAAAAACAAAAGTCTATATATCTTACTATTTTAGAGCTTTGTCTTTTTTCTCTTTTTTTGAAGTTCTTTTTGAAAACAAGAAGGAGAGAGGCTGAGTTTTTGCAGAGGAATGAAAAGCTCAGGGTAGATAGTACAGAAACTAAGCAGTTTGGATAAACAGCTGTCATACGAAGAGCTAAGCCACTGGTGGTGGTAGTGCTCTGAAGCAAGGGGAAAGTAAAAAGCAGAGTCAGAATTTTAAGAGCTACAAAGACCTTAACAAGGCCACCTCACTGGTATTCCTCTTGTACCAAATTCCTGTGGCCTGCTGCTGGTGCATTTCATTTCCTCAGACAGAAAAACTGCAGAGCATTTTCTAGGGCAGATGGACAATCTGACTTATGCCCTGACTGCCTTTCTAGTTTCACCGAAACCATGGAATTCTGTGGCTCCCTATACTCTTCCCCTTGTTTTGTTTTGGTGTACTATGATTCTTGACTTTGAGTAATCCTATACCCTTCCTCTTTAAAAACTTAGAATCAAAGACAAATACTTGTTCCCTGTCACTTCCTGGCCCCTCTTAACCTTCCAGAAGCAAAGGTACTTCCCAAGGAGAAGGACTGCTATACAAAATTTTATCACTTTGGAAAAAGAACCCAAGAACTTTGATAATCAATGATCAGCTCTCACTGAAAGAATCTCTTTCAACACACATGCATACCCAACATACAACATAAAGGGCAGGGTGTTCACATTACCCTACTGTCCTGCAGTGAGCCCACTGTGAATCCTTGATGCTCTTGATACAATATTTGACAATAAATATTTGACAACTATTGAGTGTTTTAAGTGGCAGACACTGTTGGATGCTAGGGATATAGTGGTAAAGAAAATATTCTGATTTGTCCTCATTAGGATGTAGTGAAAAGGCAGGTATTAAACCAAAATAATTATAATTACAATTGGGATTAATGCTGTGAAGCTCTGTGTCTGTTTTCCCTACTAAACTAGAAGTTCTTCAGGAAGGGAGGGCTGGGATTTACCTTTCATCTTTGTTTCCATAGCTTGTCTATGGTTAAGACTTAATACCCGCTTGTTGAGCCATGTTAATTTGCAGACTTTGTTACAAATATCAGAAACTGGGAGTGGGCAGAAGAATCATCTAATCTCTCACTTAGTGTAGAAGCCAATTTACTAATTTTTTTGCCTCTGGTTGAACATTATAGTGATGGGAAGACATCACGTAGTCGATGAATGTTATAGCAGGCAGGACCCCTGAAAAGATTTCAACCCTGGTGAAATAAAAATGGGAGGACTTCAGGAAGAGAGGAATGTGTTGTTGTGGCCTTGGGAAACCTTTTAGAAGGTGCAGTAATTTGAAGTTACCTTCCCCAACCACTCATGCCTGATTGAACATTCCCTTTGTGCTGGGTACCAGAAATGAACAAGTTACGGTCCTTGTATTGAAGAGGTCATAGTGCCAAATAATTGAGCCCATTCTGACAAGTAATATGAGTAATGAAAAGTGTATTTCCCTTTTAATCTGTGAATTTATTTTTTTTTAAGATTTTATTTATTTATTTTTCAGAGAGAGATCACAAGCAGGGGGAGCAGCAGGCAGAGAGAGAAGCAGGCTCCCTGCTGTGGGGCTCGATCCCAGGACCCTGGGATAATGACCTGAGCCAAAGGCAGACACTTAACTGACTAAGCCACTCAGGCAGGTTTCCCTAATCTGTGAATTTAATATGAAGCATGTTGCTGATGGTTCTGGAGTAATTTATTTAAATCTTCCCTAGTAAATGTAGTGCACAACACCAGATCTTTTAAAATGGAAATGAGACCTATTTTTTGTGTTAAAAGCAAAAGAAGGTGGTGATAGCTCTCTCTCTCTCCCAATTTCTACCTCCAACGTGAGGACAGGACAGATTATACCTCTGGATGAATTTGGTTATGAATAGATAAAATGTTAATGACTTCTCTGAACCACTGCTCAGCTCTGTGGATTCCATGCTTCCTAACTGGGGGTAATAGGGACACATCACCCAATGGTATGGTTGTAATTTCACTGCTTGTTCTTTTTTAACAAGTACTCACATAATACTACATACGAGACACTTTAGAGTTCTTTACAAACATTAACTCATTAATTCTCTTAACAACTCTCATGAGACACATATAATTGATGTCCATAGTGTTTATAGTGCTTTGCCATCACAGCTGTCCACCAAAATGGACACATTTCCCCACACCCCTCCCCCACAAACCTGTTTCATGATAGGACTTGTATATCGATCTCATTGGCTTTATTCTTCCTGTAACAGGCATGAGGGTCTGATTGTTTTGGCTCAATTGCTTTATTTTTCTTTGGAAACCTAAGTATTATTTTGACCAGGTTTCACTGATCTACACAATGCAATTTTTTGTTTAATCTGAGGTTTTAACCAAAACATACTCTAACATGTTTGCTATTTAAAATGTCATTTTTACTTCTTTTACAGAGAGAAAGTTCCCTGATACTCAAGCACTTTGTGTTTTTTCTGCCTCATATCCTCAAGGTAATCACAGACATCTGGTTTTAGGAATTAGCTAAGCAACTTCACTGTACATCACTGGGTTATGGTTAACTAGGCAGTCTGAAAATATCTCCCACTAGAGGCATAGAATGCTGGATGAAATCTAACAAACATCCTTTTAAATGCATAGCTGAGCTCACAAGGGAAATCCCTAGAGGTCAAAATCGGAAAGGGATTTGAAAATCAGAGAAGGCATTTTGAAAGATGCTGGTGCTGCCCTGTGTGTATTGGCATAAGGAATAAAAGCAAACTAAGAATCAGGCAACAGAGCACCTAGAAACAATCCATCCTTACTGGGCTACTTGGTTTATGGCAGTATTGTGTATCAGTGGGGTAAGGGATAAGTTCTTTAGTAAATGGTGACAGGACAACTGGTTATCCATCTGAAAAGAAAATTGGATCTCTACTTCATTCTATTAAAATAAATTCCAGACTAATTAAAGGCCTAAACATAAAAGATAAAACTTTTAGAAGACAATACAGGAAAATATCTCTAAGACCTTGGCGGTATGAGGATAGATTTTCTTTTCTTTTTCTTTTTTTTTTTTTTTTTAAGATTTTATTTGATAGAGACAGCCAGCGAGAGAGGGAACACAAGCAGGGGGAGTGGGAGAGGAAGAAACAGGCTCATAGCGGAGGAGCCTGATGTGGGGCTCGATCCCATAATGCCGGGATCACGCCCTGAGCTGAAGGCAGACGCTTAACCGCTGTGCCACCCAGGCGCCCCAGGATAGATTTTCTAAACAAAATACAAAAAGTGCTAACACTTAAGGAAAAGATTGATAATTCAGCTACCTGAAAATATAAGCCCCTCTACACCAAAAGATAAGGTGAAAAGGCCAAAAATGAGAAAAGACATTTGTAATACATACAACTGATGAAAGCTGTGTGTCTGGAATTTACAAAGAACTGTGGTATTTTTTTAAAGATTATTTATTTGACAGAGAGAGAAAGAGAAAGTGCACAAGCAGGGGGAGGGGCAGAGGGACAGGGAGAAGCAGGCTCCCAGCTGAGCAGGAAGCCTGATGTGGTGCTTGATCCCAGGACCCTGGGATCATGACCTGAGCTGAAGGCAGATACTTAACAACTAAGCCACCCAGGTGCCCCTATAAGAACTGTTGATTCAAAGGAATGAAAATACAGCGCATCAGGAAAATGGGTGAAGCCTGCATAAGATTCTATCCCTCTTCCTCTGCCCCTCCCCAACCCACCCCTCATGCCTGCACACATGCGCTCTCTCTCTAAAAAAAAAATTTTAAGAGTTTATTTGAGAAAGAGAGAGCAGAGGGAGGGTCAGAGGGAGAGAGAGAATCTGAAGCAGACTCCACACTGAGCATGGAGAGCCAGACTCGGGGCTCCATCCCACCACCCTGAGATCATGACCTGAGCCCAAATCAAGAGTCGGCCACTTAACTGCCTGAGCCACCCAGGTGCCCCTAAGAGTTTTTTTTTTTTAAATAACTATGATGAGACACTATTTTACAGCCATCAGACTGGCAAAAATGAAAAATGGCTGTATGAAAAAAATGACTATATAAGATGCTGGTGAACATGTGGAGGCACGAGAGCTCTATCTACTGCTATGAGGGCTGTAGACTAGGCCAGCTGCTCTGGGCAGCAAGTCAATGAGATCAAGAAAGGTCAAAGAGGCATGTGCCCTTTAGCCAGCAATGCTACTCCAAGGCATACAGCCTACAGAAATGCTAGCATACGTGCATAAAAATAATTATAGGTTGTTTGTGACAGCAACATATATACATATATATGAAGTAACCTAATGTTCATCAACGAATGAATGAATGATGTATTCATACAGTAGCATACCATATAGCAGGGGAAAAGTCACTACAGCTACATGCTTCAGTATGAATATATCTCAAAAACATCACACTGAGTACAAGTGAAAGCCAATTGTGAGAAAGGATACACAACAATGTTTATAGAAAGCCTCAAGACCTACAAAGCGAAATACAGTATTTAAAAGATACAATGTTTGAGGTAAAACTAAAGAAAACCAAGGGGATGGTTGTTGCAAAATTCAGGCAGAGAATGAGTATGGTACTTCTATTGGGAGCCAGCGAGGACAGGTGCCAATAATCACTTTATCCTAACTCCACATAAATTTTCAGTGGTTATTGAGGGGTTATAAAAATGCCTCATCTGATTAAAAGTTACAAGGCTTTTCACTGTGTTATTTTTTAATGATTTTTTTATTCACTGTGTTTGTAATAGAGGGTTATAAAGGTGCATTGTGTTTTATATATCATAGAGACAACAGGTGACTAGAATTTTTTTAAGATCTTGATTTCAAAAGGCATATATCGGAAACAACATGAAGAAATAAATGCATGTAATAATTTCCTTGAAAGAATTTTTTACATTATTACTCTTAATAAATGATACATTCACATAGTACATAATTTTTTAAATTGTATCATCAAATATTCCATTGCATTTTTGTCCCCCAGGACTAAGTTCTTCTTGGAGGCAACCATATTATCAGTATGTTTCCACTGATGTTTTCCATATACTCCTATTGATACGTTATACATATAGAAAAAATATATCTTAATGCAAATGGTACCATACTATATATTGTTCTGTATCTTGCTTTTTTCACTTTATATTTGAGCATTTTCTTATGTGAGGATCTTTCTTTCTAGTGTATAGATGTCACAATAAATTATTAACCAACCAGTCTTCTATTGATAAACACGTTCATAGTGTTGAACTGTTCATAGTGTTGCTATTGCAGATGCTGCAATGAATAAACTTCTGTTTGTCATTTCACATATGTGGAAGTACATTTACAGGATAAATCACTAGAATTGGAACTGCAGGGTCAAAGATATGCTACACAATTTTATCTTTCTCCTAACAGTGAGTGAGAATCTCTCCTTTTCTACACCTTCCCATTGTAGTTGTGCTGGCTTTGCATGGTGTCAACTCAGCTAACCTGGAACTGTTTCCCAGAATTCTCTTTCCTTTATGGTTCCCAGCTTGAGTTGGCCACAAGAGAAATCTGTACAAGATTTGAAAGGCAGAAGGGAAGCAGCTCAGTGTAGGGCACCAGGCACTGTAGCCTCTCACAAAGAATGCTGGTATACTGGTTCACTTTGTTAGTGTGGGAAGGCATCCAGGACCACGGCTACTCAAGTTCCCCCAGATCCTGCTGGTTCTTTCCTTCAGTCTTTTTGGGAACTGGGCAAGACATGCATGCAGCTTCACAGCAAAGGTCACCAGCTTTTCCTGCAGGTCGCAAGCATCACAAGGGTGCAGGCAGTGAAAGATACATGTGGGTACTATTTATCTTCATGGGTTACAGTTTATTCTCACCCTCCCTTCCTCACATCTAACTTTCCTTCCTGACTACCAAGCTGAGCAGATCAGAGTGCTTTCGGGCCCAAAACAGAGGCAACAGTCTTGCATAGACTTCTCTATCAACTCCCACAGTTGCATGGGGTCTGATTTATATAGAAAACTGCCAGTTCCGTACCATAGTCGTTTTGGTTCTTTAATTGAACCTAAACTGATACAATAGTGTTTCAAACATTTTTTGCCAATAAATAGATGAAATTGCAATACTTTTGCATTTTTACTTAAAAAAAAAAAAAAAAACCAGGGGCGCCTGGGTGGCACAGCGGTTAAACACCTGCCTTCGACTCAGGGCGTGATCCCGGCATTATGGGATCGAGCCCCACATCAGGCTCCTCTGCTATGAGCCTGCTTCTTCCTCTCCCACTCCCCCTGCTTGTGTTCCCTCTCTCGCTGGCTGTCTCTATCTCTGTTGAATAAATAAATAAAATCTTTAAAAAAAAAAACAAACCAATATTCTATTTGCATTTTTCTTACTATGAATGATGTCGAACATTTTCATGTTCATTAAAAGGCCTTTGAATTTTCCTTCCATTTATTGTTCATATCCGTTGCCTAATTTTTCCAATGGATATGGGGGGTTTTTTCCTCATTCTTTTAGTAACAGTTTTCTATATATTTGGGAAATTACCCTTCTGCTTATGTGTTAGGGCAATGCTGGCTGCTATAATGGATGAATCCACACAGAAGTTTATTTCTTTTTTTTTTTTTTTAAGATTTTTATTTTTATTTATTCGACAGAGATAGAGACAGCCAGCGAGAGAGGGAACACAAGCAGGGAGAGTGGGAGAGGAAGAAGCAGGCTCATAGCAGAGGAGCCTGATGTGGGGCTCGATCCCATTGCCGGGATCACGCCCTGAGCTGAAGGCAGACGCTTAACCGCTGTGCCACCCAGGCGCCCCAGAAGTTTATTTCTTAATGATAAATCCCATTGCCGGCGGTACCTGGCTGTCTCAGCCTGTAGAGCTCGTGACTCTTGATCTCGAGGTGGTAAGTCTGAGCCCTGTGTTGGGTGTAGAGATTACTTAAAAATAAAATCTTTAAAAAAAAAAAAAATCCCATTGCTGATAACAATCCTCCAAGTAAAAATCTAGGAACCAAAGCTCCTCCCATTTTCTGGCTCTGCCAGCTTCAACATGCCATTTTCTTTTTAAGATTTGCTTGTTTTTGTTTATTTATGTAATCTCTACCCCCAAAATGGGGCTCAAACTCATGACCCTGAGATCAAGAGTTGCATGTTCTTCCAACTAAGCTAGCCAAGTACCCCAACATGCCATTTTCAAACATTCCCAAGATTTCTATGTATCCATCTGCATTAAACTACCAAATGGGGAAAGAGTTTGGGGGATCAATTGTGATTAAAAACAAACACACACACACACAAAAAAAAAAACAACAAAAAAAACATCAACACTCAGTACACTAGAAGGAAACTTCCTCAACATGATGGAGGGCATTTTTGAAGAACCCAAAGCAAACATCATACTCAGTGGTAAAAGCCTGAAAGCCTTCCCCTAAGATCAGGAAAAAGACAAGGACGCCACTTTCACCACTTGTACTTAACACAGTATTGAGTTTTGGAGTCTTAGCCAAAGCAATTAGGCAAAAGGAAAAAAAAAAAGATATAAAAGGCATCCAAATTGGAAAGAAAGAAGTCAAACTACCTCCGTTTGCACATATTTCTTTATTCTAACAGTTTTGGTTTTTTCTTATGGAATCTTTACAGTACCAAACAAAGTTGTAGGATAAAAAAAACAACACACAAATTTAGTTGTTTTATATACTAAAACTAAACAATCCAGAAAGAAAATTAAGAAATTCCATTTACAACAGCATCAAAAAGAATAAAATTCCTAGGAATAAATTTAACCAAGGAGGCAAAATGTTTACACACTGAGAACCATAAAAACACTGCTGAAAAAAATTAAAAAATTAAATTAAATTAAAGATGACACAAATGGAAAGTCACCTGTGTTCACAGATTGGAAGACTTAAGATGTCAATACACAAAGCTAGCTACAGATTCAATGCGATCTCTATAAAAATCCATAATGCTGTTTTTTGCAGAAATAAAAAAATTCATCATCTGAAAATTAAAGAAAAAGTGCTAATTGTAGTTTCTTATTTCTTCTTATGGAGGACAGCTAACTTACATAAACTGAACAAATGTTTCTCATACTTTAACATATATATGTATGTTATATGTATATATGTGTTGTCATATACATGTGTTACATTGTGTTATATACATATGTGTTACGTATATGTTGTGTGTGTTGCATATATGTTATGCACACACACAGGCTCTGATTCAGTAGGTCTGGGGTGGAGTCCAGAGTCTTTTCTGTCATACTCCCAGGCGATGCCTAGGATGCACTGGCATCACCTAGGAACTCATTAGGTCTCGTAAGCTGAATATTTAGGAAAAATCTACATGTAGACTATGTGATCTCCCTCCTCACTCCCACACATACCTCTGCCTCATCTCTTGCCCTTTGGGCCATTGCTGTCCTCCCTCCTTCAGCTACAGCCGTACTGGCCTCGCTGCTGTTCCTCATATACCCTAAGCAGGCTCCTGACTCAGGGCCTTGGCACTAACTAGGTCCTCTGCCTGGATCACTCTATCCCCACCCTGTATGGGCATGACCTGCTTCTGTACTTCCTTCCACTTGTTGCATTTTCTGACCACCACATATAAAACAGAACACCCACCCCCCCAACACCCAACACCTGTGTTGTATATGTTTACTGACTGCCCGTTCCCATTAAAACTCTAAGTTCCACACCTGTTTTATTATTGGTAAATGGCCAGGGCCTAGAACAGTGCAGGCCATATCATAGGTACTTAATAAATACTTAATGAATAGTACAGAACCATTTATTTAAATTAAAACTTAAAAATCCAAAGTCAAGTGGGGTGCCTGGATGGTGCAGTCGGTTGAGCAACTCTTCGTTTTGGCTCGAGTTGTGATCTCAGGGTCATGAGATCGAGTCCTGTGTCAGGCTCTGAGCTCGGCGGCAGAGTCTGTTTGGGTTTCTCTCTCCCTCTCTTTTTGCCCCTCACCCTCCCCTCCCACATGCATGCTCTCTCTCTAAAATAAATAAGTCTTTAAAAAAACATATCCCAAGTCAAATACTAGTCATTTTCATGCTTCTTAAAAGATATATGAAACTACTGGCTAAGATGATATGTTTTTAAAAATTATCTTATTCTAGCATAATGTTATATTTATTGATAATGGATAAAACAACAGGAAAGATATTTTGAAAAGTTCTACAAATGATGTGTGTGTTTGTAAATTACAATTCTGTCTTTGAAATGCATATAACGTGTGAGTATCATTCATTTCGGGTTGGCCTGGCTGCACTGAAATTCAGGGAAAATTCAAGAGCACTTTATTCAAACATGATACTTGGATTTTGCCAATTGTGTCATGATTTGTCCATGTCCATTTTAGTTGAGATCTTTTGGTTAGAAGAAACAGATTCACTCCAGAAGGATACAAGGAAATAAGCGCTTTCATGGAGAAGTACCAAACTCAGAACAGTAGCATCACTTTGCCTCCTAGGAATGGTAGCATTCGAAATGTCCACATCAAGAACTTTTGTGTCTTAACTCTAATGTTGAAACAGTAAGTAGATCAGTTCCTTTCCGCACAACTGTTCTGTTCTTCTCCCACTGTCTCTCAGCCTCATTTTATTTCCTTAACTCATAGCTTATGTTAACTCATGGTTCCTTTTCCCTTATAAGCTTCTAGCTTATACATGTACATTATGGCCTCTCTCGTGTCTGCTTCGATTATGATCTCCTGTAGCTTTAACTTCCATAGTTAACTTCCCTTCCTTTTCCAAGGTTCCCAATTTCAATTCTGCAAAGAGTAAATGTGTTCAGACCAGTGACCACCGTAAGTGTCAAGACTGGCTTGGGCAGCACACACAGGCTTCTGCTCACTGAAGACTTTTGTCCTCCACCTCTTCATTGATTGAGTTGACTCTAGAAGTTTCTTATGACTCACCACAGTTAGTCCTCTCCAAGAAGCCTTTCCTAAGGCTTGATTGGAGACCTGACCTCTGTGTTTCCATAGCTTTTTATTGCAACTTGTCTCATACTGTCCAGTAATTGTTTCATATTTGTATCTTCTTCTAGAGTGTGAGCATCTCCGGCTTAAGAACTGTAACATTGCAGTTTGGGGCCTCAGTTTAATGATCACTAAATAAAGTCTCTAAAAAGGTTTTAACCTGATTGAAGTATAGGCAAAATCTATTATTCAATCCCTGAAAAAGAAAAGAGAGTAGGAGGGAGTCTTTCTGATGGAAAAGTTAAGCAGATTATTGGTTAGAGGAGTTACCCTCTTTAAACACTGGCTCTGGTGAGAGAGTGTATTATATTACACAGAGGAACCTCAGCAGAGTTTCCCAAAACTTGTTCCACATAAGCTTCCTTTGTGCCATGTTAACGGGTGTCAGGGATCAAAGAGTCTCTGGTTGGGGAAATTTGTGAAACGTGGGCTTAACAGAATAAAGCAGTCTTCTTAACTGTCGTGATTATCATAATCTGTTCCATCTACCTCTGGGTATCTGAAACCATTTCATGAGGTACATGGGGGTCTTAATTATTTTCATATAATACTAAAATGATTGCTTTGTTCACAGTGTGGACATTTCTGCTGATGGTGCAAAACTAGTGGTGGGTAAACCTGCTGGAGCATTTACAAATCAGGGCAATGAAACCAAACTGTACCTAGTCATTGTATTCTTTACTGCCATACACTTACATTTTGTTTTGTTTTTTGTTTCGTTTGTTTCAAAAACAAAACAACGTAGTTTCCCTTAAGAATGTTCTTGATGAGGGGCGCCTGGGTGGCTCAGTCAGTTAAGCATCTGCCTTTGGCTCAGATCATGATCTCAGGGTCCTGGGATTGAGCCCTGCATGGGGCTCCCTACTCAGTGGGAAGCCTGTTTCTCCCTCTGTGTCTCCCCCTTGCTTGTGCTCTCTCTCTCTCACTCTCTCTCAAATAAATAAACAATATTTTTTTAAAAAAAGAATGTTCTCGATGAAGCAGTAAAAACTGCATGTTTTTAAAAATATTCTGTGTAATAAAGTAATTACACATAAAGTACTTCTGCTATTGACCGAAGTAAGATGATTACCTTGAGAAAAAGCACTTGTGCAATTGTTTGAATTGCCAGCTGAACTAACCACATTTTTTTCATGGACTGTCACTTCTTTTGAGGAAGAAACTAGGCTTTACAAACTGTGTTTTGTCTGAAACATACTGACAAACTATTTTTTTAGACTTGAGTATTTAGCAACCATTTTCTCAAAAATGAAAATAGTAAACCTGTCACTTCAAGACAGAAAACTGACAGCATTTATTGCCAATAACAAAGTTCAACTTTCATGCAAAAATTAGAATTTTGGAAGATCTGTATAAACTATGAGACTGACAGCTTCCCAATACATAAAGCTGATGATATTGGTGGTGTTATTGAGAAATGACTTTTTGATATTATATAATGAAATATGTGAACATTTGGAAGATCTGAGAACTCAATGAATCAATATTCCCCAAAGACATGCATAACATAGCAAAATTGTGCACAGGTAAAAGATCCATTCAAAGAGGTCCAATGCAACCAATGGAATCGAATATAAGAAAGTACAAAAAGTTAGTTGATATGATTTTGATTTCCACATTGCAAGTGGACTTTAAAAACTGCTACTTGTTAAGTTTGACACAGCATCAAAGAAGAATGTCCCCAACAATCTGAAAAGGCTATTAAAATACTCTTCCCTTTTCCAACTCCCTATCTGTATGAGGCCAGATTTTCTTCATAGACTTGAACCAAAATAACAAATTGCAGCAAACTAAATGCAAAGTAGATATAAAATCCAGCTGTTTTCTATTAAGCCAGACATTAAAGATATTTGCAAAAATATAAAACAATGTTATACATTATGTTTTTAAAAAATACTTTTTTCATTTAAAATATTTATGCTAATACATGTGCTAGTTTCTTATCTCTCAGCTACAAACCCACCTTTCTTTGCCCTCTTTTGTGATAATAGAACTGGACCCTGACAACATTTCTCCTTTGCCAGCTGGTGACATGTTACACTTGTCAACCGAGGGCACTGAAGTGATCCTGCTGAGCCATACAGCAGGTGGACCCTTGGCTTACAGATTCTGGTACTCCATGATTCCTATTACTCAGTGCAGATGAACTTCAGTCACACCCTCAGCCCATGCTTTCCCCACAGTCAGTGGCTTCATAGATCAGCAATGGCCCATTCCCGGTGGCAAGTTTCTGCTTCAGTGTTAGGCTGTGGGCTCCAAGCTCTCTTTAAGAAGGCCTGAATGTCAGCCAAAGGGAAGTCCCTCTTCTGGTTCTTTCAATGTTCACTTTCCCTCTAGCTGGAGGGAGTAAAGGCTTTTTTTGCACCTGCTACTCTTGGATGCCTTAGAGCCCTCTTCTACCCACTGCAGCACTTACTTACCTTCTACTAGCTAATGGTTCTATTAAATTTGCCCTCTTCAAACAACTGGTGTGATCTCTGTCCCTTGACTAGACCCTGGCTAACATAACATATGAGGATTTTTTAAAAGGACTCATAAATCAATAACTTAATTTTCTCAGTTTTAATTTCTAACATGGTAAACATTGATAGATACAATCAATATAAACAAAAGATTTTCGGGGTCCTCAATAAGTTTTGATAGTATCAAAGTTTCCAAGATGAAACAGTTTGAAAACTGCTGCTTTACTGCAAGTCTTCTCAGAGCTTTTGATATACTAATGCAAATTGCAAATCTGAATTTAAATCCAGATCTAAAATGTATAAAGCTATAGGAGACAGTATGGTCGACAATTTTTAAGTCTTAAAAACTTGAAAAATAGGGATGGCTGGGTGGCTCAGTCACTTAAACATCTGCCTTTGACTCCTGTCATGATCCCAGGGTCCTGGGATCAAGTTCCACATCAGACTCTTTGCTCAGCAGGGAGCCTGCTTCTCCCTCTGCCTGCCCCTCCCCCTGCTTGTGCTTTCTCTCTCTCTCTCTGACAAATAAAATCTTGGGACACCTGGGTGGCTCAGTTGGCAAAGTGTTTGCCTTAGGCTCAGGTCATGATCCCAGAGTCCTGGAATCGAGTCCAGAATGGAGCTCCTTGCTCAGTGGGAAGCCTGCTTCTCCCTCTCTCTCTGCCCATACCCCCTGCTCATGCATGCTCTCTCTCTGACAAATAAAATCTTTAAAAATAAATAAATAAAATCTTAAAAAAACCTTGAAAAATAAAACAAGACAAAATCAGAGAGAGAGAGAGAGAGACACAAACCATAAGACATTTTTTTTTCAAAGAATTTGTTTATTTATTTGAGAGAGAAAACACAAACAGGGGGTTTGGGGAGGGCAGAGGGAGAGGGACAAGCATATTCTCCGCTGAGCAGAGACTGACTCGGGGCTCAATCCCAGGGTCCTGAGATCATGACCTGAGCCAAAGGCAGACGCTTAACAGACTGGGCCACCTAGGCACCCCAAGAGACTCTTAATCATAGGAAACAAACTGAGGGTTGCTGAAGGGGAGGGGGGTGGGGGGATGGGGCAACTGGGTGATGGACATTAAGGAGGGCACATGATGCACATGATGTAATGAGCACTGGATGTTATATTAAGACTGATGAATCACTGACCTCTACCTCTGAAACTAAAAATAAATTATATGTTAATTAATTGACGTTAAATAAAAATAAACAAAACAAAACTTGAAATCCTTTTTTTCTCATACAGAAAGTCCTTTAAAAAGAGAGAAGAAGAGATCACACCTTATCAGCTAACAATGTAATTAAAATGAAATGCAGGGGCTCCTGGGTGGTTCAGTCAGTTGAGTGTCCAACTCTTGGTTTTAGCTCAAGTCATGATTTCAGGGTCATGAGATCGAGCCCCATACGTATCTGGCTCTAGGCTATTGGGCTCTATGCTGTTGGGCTCTGCATGCAATGAGGAATCTGCTTGAAATTCTCTCCCTTTCCCTCTGCCCCTAACCCCAACTCATGTGCCTGCTCTCTAATAAATAAATCTCAAAAAAAAAAGAAAAAAAAAGAAATGCATTAACTGGTATTACTTGACGGTACATGGAGGATATAAGGCAAAACATGGTGAAACAGAAGACAGAGAAGTCTCTGGAAGGAATACCTGGAACCAACAGAGGTGATGGTAGGTGGGAGGTTTCAGCTCAGTTTTGCCTCATACCTTGACCTTCTACCTTCCTACTGTTAAACCTCATGATTATTGTGCCCCCAAACTACAGTTTAAACAGCAAAATAACACAGGACCTTCTTTTTTTTTTTTTTTAAGACTTTATTTTTAAGTAATCTCTTCACCCAATGTGGGGCTCAAACCTACAACTCCAAGATCAAGAGTCACATGCTCCACAGGCTGAGCCAGCCAGGTGCCCCCACAGGCCCCTCTGAAAGGAACCTACAGTCTACTGGGACTTGTAAGGAATATACCAAGAGGATCTACCAAGAGAAAAAGAGAAACACATTGGAGGGTATTTGCTTGGGAAAGGGTCTTCTCCTACCTCTTTGCCCGGCAAGAGGAGCACAGCATCATAAGAAGACAAGTTTAGGAAAAGGAAGATCGCCAGAAGTGATGCCAACCAGGGATCACACCACGATAGGATTTCTATTCTATGTTTGGGTTTTATTCTTTTTTTTTTTTTTTTTTTAAAGATTTTATTTATTTATTTGACAGAGATAGAGACAGCCAGCGAGAGAGGGAACACAGGCAGGGGGAGTGGGAGAGGAAGAGGCAGGCTCATAGCGGAGGAGCCTGACGTGGGGCTCGATCCCATAACGCCGGGATCACGCCCTGAGCCGAAGGCAGACGCTTAACCGCTGTGCCACCCAGGCGCCCCTGGGTTTTATTCTTGAGGCATTGCGAGAGGGGAGGGTGGTGATAGTGAAGGGGGCCATGCAAAGTTTTTAAGTACAGAAGAAACCTCAAATTTTTGCCTTAAAGAGGCAAGCATGAAACAACTAAACCACCTGAGGAAATATTATATTAAGAAGAAGACCAGGAAGCATATCATTGTAATTATTCAGTATTTTTCTGGAGATTATATCTAATCAATGCAATAGTACCACGAAAATACATGATGTACAAATTCATTCAGTCAACAATATTTATGAAACACCTATTACGGGCTGAACATTGTTCCAGGCTACAGGGCCATAGCAGTGAACAACAGTAAAAGATCCCTGCCTTCATAAAGCATCACTCCAAAAGAGACAGACTGAAGTCTTACTACCTCTCAGCATTTCATCTAGTGAAACACCTTTATCTTGGCTTCTTGACTTAACTATTTTGGGTTGTTCTCCCTAACTCTCCAGTCTTTCCTCTTCTCTCCTTCGCTTTATCGGCTTCTTTCTCTATGCTCCCACTGACTGCTGAGATTTGAAGTAAGTTCTTCTCTCTTTACTGTACCTTCTCTGCCTCAGTGGTAACAACCAGTCCCATTACTTCAAGAACAACCTATACTGTGTCAGGAAGTACAGCCAGAAAGGTAATTTAACACCTAGCTTGTGTTTCACTTTCACAAATTCCATTTGACCTTTCTTGAACTTGAACTCTCAATTTTTTCCATCAGAGCTGCTCCATCTCCAATCTTCCCCATCACTGTGAATGAAATCACCATCCAACCAGTTTCTCAAGCTAGCAATATGAGAGCCCTTCTTAACACTTCTCAGTCCTGGGACCACTGGGTGGCTCAGGTGGTTAAGTGTCTGACTCTTGATCTCAGCTCAGGTCTTGTTCTCAGGGTCAAGAGTTCAAGGCTCCACATGGAGTCTACTTAAAAAAAAAAATGCAACATAACATTTCTCAGTCCCTTGGCTACTTTGTTCAATTTACCACAAAAATCCATAGATTTTTACATTCAAAACTGTCCACTGCTAACACTCTAATTTCTACATCCACTACCACCACCCCACTTGAAGCCACCCTCGTCTCTCACATGGTCTAATGCAAGAGCCATTAACTAGTTTGTTTCTTCTTGTGCCCTCCCCAAGTCCATTCTCTGTATAATAACTAGAATGATCTTTTAAGAATGTAAGTTATTCAGAAACTGATGGGGATTCATGAAAAGGATATAGGAGATAATTTAAAGGAGATTCCACTGCCCAAATCTGGGATAATCTAAGAATCAAAATAATCATGGTAATTACTGGTCATAGCCCACTGACAAAAAAAGAATGCATAAATCCATACTGATACATACATAAGAGAAATCCATACTGATACCTACATACGTTTAGTCAGTCATAGCCCACTGACTAAAAAAGAATGCCTAAATCCATACTGATACATATTTCTTCCAATAAAATGCCAAATGATAATGTAGAAGAAATGAAAATGAGTTTTAAAACATCACCATTGTGCATCCATCATAGTAATAACTGATTCAGCCAAGAGTCAGTAAAGGATGCTAAAATTAATAGGTCAAAGTTTGATGAAGAACAAGATATTTATATAGACTCAAAGAAAAACAGTAACTTTACAGTGAGAAACCCCAAATATACCAACAAAAACAAGTGGTTAATTTTAAGGTAAATAATAAACTTACAAACTTCCATCATGTGTCTCCTACTGTGATTTAAAGAATATAGCCTCACTCATGCACTATTTCTGCCATGTTAACCTGAATATGATCAGGAGGAAAAAAGAGACAACCCAAGCTTAGGACATTGTACAAAACAAATGGCCTATTCTTTTCAAAATTGGCAGTATCATGAAAAACAAAGAAAGGCGCGGAGGAACTGTTCTAGATTAAAGGAGACTAACGAGATAAAACTATATGCAATGAATGATTCTGGACTGGATCCTGGAATAGAAAGAAAATATTATCAAGGACATTATTGAGACAGTTGGCAAAAGTGAAAAAGGTCCATTGATTTAAGATCTGTTAACTAAATAATTGTATCGATGTTAAATTTCCTCATGTTCTGCATTGTACTTTGGGAATGAAGTGCATGTCTTTGTTTTTAGGAAATACACAATGAAGTATTTGAAAGAAGGGGGCAGGTCTGCAACTTACTTTTAGGTAGTTCAGAGAAAAAAGTATATATAGAGTCAATTTTCACGATTTATGGTAGTTATGTTCTATTAAGTTACAAAGCACTAAATTAGCTAATATTCAACCATGACTCCTAGGGGAAGTATAGGGTTAGGTTCCTGTAAGCCTTTGGTCATAACATTTTCTTCTTCCCATCAATACATAAACTTGTTTTATGTGTGTTTTTGTTTAAAGACACTTTATTTAAAATATGTTGATTCAGTAACATTGAACTCACAACCACTAGCACTATAACTCATGCCGGGACTACACTGGTCGAACATGTGTATTTTCCTCCGTAAGGCACGTCACAGCCTTTTTGTGCTTGGGAACACCAGGCGGCACGTCAGCACTATGCCTGGGGGCTAATTTAAGCAGTGACATCCCTAACAGAAAGCACAAAAATAAGAAAAACAGGGCACTAAGTAGACAGCAAAAAGGACAACTGGTTACAGTAGGAGAGCTGAAACAAGAAGGCCACGCACCATCTAGTTTGATCTCACCTGGGAACATGCGCATTTCGCAACTCAAATTTTTCACCCCTCTGCACATGCCTCTAAAAGGCCTCGAAAGTACTGTTAAGCATTGATTTGGAGAGCACCATTTATGTCAGTTTTACGAAGTAGGTGAATTTGCAAACACAGAATCTGTGAGTATGAGGATGACTGTGTGTGTGTGTATATGCATACATACACACACACACAGAGAAAGAGAGTGAATGATAAAAGAAATCAAAATGTTAAACTTGGTAAATCTGGATGAAGGAGATATGGGAGTTATAAATGCTATTTCTTGCAACTCTTCTCTAAGTTTGAAATTATTTCCAAATAAAAAGTTTAAATTGTTAATAAATTCATTTTACTCCTCTGCTTAAAATATTTCAATTTCTTTTTTTTTTTTTTTTTAAAGATTTTATTTATTCATTCGACAGAGATAGAGACAGCCAGCAAGAGAGGGAACACAAGCAAGGGGGAGTGGGAGAGGAAGAAGCAGGCTCCCAGCGGAGGAGCCCGACGTGGGGCTCGATCCCACAACGCCGGGATCACGCCCTGAGCCGAAGGCAGACGCTTAACCGCTGTGCCACCCAGGCGCCCCAAAATATTTCAATTTCTTTCATTTGCACATCATATGACTGTTCTCTGACTCTCCAATCTCATTCAGGCAACTCTTCCTCTGATTTGCTCTCTGCTAGTCTCGAGGGCATTCTTTTAATTCCTGGAACACTTCCCTAACTCCCTAGCTAAATTAGACTCTGTCTATTAGCCTCTTTCAAAGTACCTTCTTCTTTTCTTTTGTAGAATTTATCATAATTCATATTATACAAGCAAATAATTGTTTTTGTTTAATAAATATTATGCATAAAATGATGATTATAAAGACATTTTAGAAGTATGAAATTATGCACATGACCTGATTTAAATGTTTAGTTTAGGCATGGAAAATTATTTAGGTGCAGTTGATTCTAAATTATAGGTAAAACCATTATGTATGCTTCATATAGCAAGCATATAATGGACAAGGATTAGAAAGTAATATACAAAAATGAGAATTTAGCTGAAATGATGGAATTATAAATAGTTAAAAATATAAACTGTTTTCTTTTTTAGGTTCCTTTCCGTAAGAAAGAAAAATAGTCCTAAATCAAAGAATGATGATAATAATTATAATGTTAATGCTTAAAGGAACATTTTGAATAAAAATCTCTCTGATTACAGACCAGAGAATAGAACAAAGGATGAGCAAGGCTGGAGTTATACAGAGAGCCCAGTCAGCATAATTTAAGTGAGGGTAAGTAGGCTTGAAATAAGAGTGACAGTGGGAATGACAGAGTTGATGGATTCCAGAGATATTATATTATAGATATGATGCCAGGATTGCCAGGATCTAATGACTCATTGAAACAGGTGAAAGAGAGGGAAAAGTCAAGGTCAATTCCTAATTTTACATCCTAGGCAACTGGAAGGACACCGATTGTCTCACTGAGATAGGGATTATAGAAGAAAAAGTAGGCTTGAAGGTAGGATTATTAATTTAGTTTGAGCCTGTGAAACATCCTGGTGGATATAGTAAGCAGCTGTCTATATAAGACTGGAGGCCAGAAGAGAAATCTGGGCCAAAGACAGATAGATCCGAAAGTCATAAACATACATACGGAAATTAAGCCATGGAAGTGAATGTTATCACCCAAGGAAAGTACAGACTGAGAACAGAAAACTGAAATATGAACGTCCTATTGTATGGAGAACTGTATTACATACAATACAATGCGTACCAGGAATACACAGATGAGACAAAATCCTGTCCCTGGTGCCAATCTGGAGGTTGGGAGTGGGACAGGAGTCAGAAAAGTACTCTCTTTGTCAAGTATCTACTTACGTATTAGGTTCTCTCTCCTGGTTCTGAGGTGAACATGACCTCATCTATGAAGAAAATTCACTAAATTGTGAAAGAGGACAGGCAAGAAAAACAACTGAAATGACCATAATATAATAAATATCATGGGAGAAGAAGGAGAGGCGATGAATTCATCCAGTATAGGTTATAGCCTTTTGAAGGCCAAATAAGAATTGGCAAGGTAGAACATGAGTTTCAACTGGGGAAAGTCTTTGAAGGGAGGTGAAGCAATGTATGAAAAGGCATAACGCTGACAGAGAGCTTGGGACATTTAGGGAATTTCTGTAGTTATCTATGGTGCCAGTGGAAGGTACCCACAGGAACACAGCAGAGATGGCTTGGGCAGTTCAGCAGGTGTCAGGTCGTAACGAACCTTGTATGCCATACTAGCTATTTGAGATTTTATCCTGTGACTAATGGGAGGATGTGAAAAAATTGTAAGTGGGAGCTACATAAGTAGATTTGCATTTTAGAAAGACTGTTCTAGAAATGATAAGGGACATGCATTGGGCTGGAGGAAGGGAGAAAGATTAGAAGAGATTTTCTACAAGTTCCTACCATCACAAATATCTACCTACCAATGTCTGTGGTCAAGAACTCTGCTTTGGCTTCTGTTGCCATAGATGAACGGTCTACTGCTTTATAAAAGCTAAAGCTTTCCACTTGTGCACTAGATTCCATCCCTTTTTACCTCAAGGACATGGCTCCAGCAAGTCTCCCCTCTTTACTCTGCTATCAGTAATTTCCCTCCCTGTTGGATCATTGCCATCAATATATAAGTATGATGTTATCATAAAGAAAAACTCTTCCTTGACCTCAACCCCTCTAGCTACTGCCCCATTTTCCTGTGCACCTTGCATCAAAACTTCACATAGTCCTCAAACCCTTCCTTTCCATTGTTTCTTGAAAATACTCCAATTAGGCTTTTCCCTCCACATTCCACAGAGACTTACTTGTGTCTCTTATCAAGGCTACCAATGACCTTGCGTTATGTTGCTGTATCTACTGGGCAATCACCAGGCCTCATTTTCCTTGACCTATTAGTGGCATTTGACACAGTTGATACCTCTCTTCATCTGAAACTTGGCCATTTCTTGGCTTTCAGGACTCCTTAATCTCCTAACTTTCCTCTTATCAATGGAGATTCATTCTCCATCTCTTATTGCTGGATCCTCTTCATCAACCCAACCTTTAACATTAGAGTACTCAGGACTCTGGCCTCGTCTTTTCTTCTTTATACTCTCTTCCTCCTTGGTCATACTAAGTCCAATGGTGTTAAAAATACCATCTGTACGCTGGTGATTATATTTTTATTCAGCTTGGACCTCTTCCTTCAACTTTGGGTTTGCATACCCAGCTGCCTACCCCAAACCCTCTTTGGATAATATAATAAGCACTTCAAATTAAAATATCCCAGGGGCACCTGGATGGCTCAGTTGGTTAAGCGTCCAACTCTTGATTTCAGCTCAGGTCATGATCTCAGGGTTGTAAGACTGAACCCTGAATAATACTATTCCTTTCCTTCTGCCCTTCCCTCTCTCTCTCCCTCTTCTCTCCCTCTCTCTCTCTCCCCCTCAAAAAAGAAAAAAAATCCCAGATTGGGCACCAATTTCCCAATTACCACTGCAGTTATCCCTATTCCAATCAACAGCCCCTTATGCTTACAGTTTGCCTTAGCCAGAAACCTTTATATCATCCTTAACTCCTCTTTCATACCTCACACTCAATCCATTAGGAAAACCTGTTGGATCTACCATCAAAATATTCCCAGAATTTGACCACTTTTTATCACTTACCCCAATATCACCTTAGCCTAAGCCACCATCATCTCTCACTTGGGTTCTCCAATAGCTTCCTTAAGTAGTCTCTCTACAATTATCTTTGTATCATTATTCTGGTATATTATCCTATAATTATCTTATTCAGTTAGCCCTCTTGGACTATTCATAGAGCAATCAGAGTGAAGTTTTAAAAATATAAGTCAGATGTTACTTTGCTGCTTGAAATCTCACCATGCCTTTCCATTTCTCAGGGTAAAAAACAAAATCGTCCTCAGGCCTACACAAGGCCTGGTGTGATTTTGCTGCCTTCCCTTTCTTTCTTCTTCCATGCACCAACAATACTTCCTATGCTCTTGTTTGACTTCCTTTTGTATGATATGCATCACGATCTAATATACCATATAACTTATCTTTTCATTTTTATTCACGTTTTTATAATTTACTTTTTTTTTTCCTTCATTTTGTCTGTTTCCACTGGAATGTATACTTCACAGGGACAGGGATTTCTGTCTTTTCTTTTTTTTCACTGATAGAGTCTCTACAGCCAAGCACAGTGTAAGCATACAATGAACACTGGTTATATGAATGAATGACTAAAGGGAGAGGGGAGGAAGACCTTCTAAGAAGATATAATTCAAGAAAATGAGTGCTAAAACAGACAATATAAGTAAAAAATTCTGTGATTGCAGAATCTTCCAGAAAATAAAAGATTATTTCTGAGATTATGACTTCTTGAGTAGTCATTGCTTTTTCTACACTTAAAATGAAAGGAAGGGAGTACTCACACTTTTAGAAAACACCCATCTTGCTGGGTTAGGGCAGTGTTGTAATAAGCTTCTGCCTGACATAACTTAAGCAGGCTAATAGAATTGCCCAGCTTCATGACGTTCAATGGTTTCCTGAGTGCTATGGGGAGGAGACCAGGGAGTACTTTAGCTGTACTTAAAAGATTTCAGTTGTCACTAAGATTATATATTTTAAGAAAAAGCTTGTGTTAGTTTTTGATTATGTAAATAAATTAGAAAATACACAAATATAAGCAGAAAATGACCACTTAGAATGTTTCCAAACAGATGTCCTCGTTAACAGTGTGGTGTATAATCTAGATTTTCTTCTGAGCATATATCTACCTGCTTTTTGGTTAAATTTTTTTTTTTTTTTAGTTTACAAAAAATGGAATCATTCTTTCTACACTATTGTATAACCTCCTTTTTACATTTAACAAGATACCACGATCATTTTTCCATTAACGTACCTCTACAAGTATAAATCTGAGTGGCTGATTAGTATTCCATACTATGATGCATCTCTTATGACAGGATCTTTCCATCGTATCCACTTTTTGTAGGAGCATTGAAAGTGTCTCAGACTTCATTAAACCTTTAGTGAAGGCATAAAAAATGGAACTCATTAATGAAGTCAAACTTCTTAAGACTTTAAGCTGCATACCTTTAAGAGGACAGGAATGACAGAATGGTGTTATAGGAATGTGTTCTACTGCAGGAAAGTATTTAAATATTTTGATGTAAAAGCACAGATACTGGACCAGGTTCAAGGTATAGAGCTTGAGGCCATTTGTTTCCGACTCAGTTTGAAGCTGGGGCCATAACCATCTTAGCCAAATAGGTTTTCTCAGGCAGATTTTTCAGCTGATTTCATTTCACAGATAAAGAAGGCTTCCTGTTTAAATTCTACAGAGTAGTAAACTTTTATTCATTTTCTGAGGAGACTGTAGACATATGGAAAATCAAAAGGATAGTAACAGTAATTTGCATCATCTACCCAGTAACTGTACCCTTAGCCTTTGGTTTTGCCCAAATTAAAGTATGTTCGTGTGTGTGCAAAATACTGAAATTTGGAAATATAAATTCTGTGTTTGTTCACAGTTTTATTTCATTACCCGAGTTGATGAGCAAAGTATACGGACAATTAATGACTTAATGAATTAATGTCCCTCATTTAGAAGGTCCTATCTGGTCTGAATGTTTGTGTCTCCTCAAATGAAATCCCAACTCCCAAATGTGATGGTATTAGTAGGTAAGGCCTTTGGGAGGTGCTTATATCATGAGGGTGGAACCCTCATGAATGGGATTTGTACTTTATGAAAGAGGCTTCAGAGAGATTATTCCTTCTGTCATTTGAGAACATGGGGAGAGTCTCTGGTCTGAAGGAGAGCCTTCACCTGACCATCCCAGCACCCCAATCTCAGATTTCCAGTTTCCAAAATTGTGAGCAATAAGTTTTTGCTGCTTATAAGCCACCCATCACCTAATCTAGGAAAAGGAGATTAAGAGATATAAACATCCAGTTACAAAATAAATAAGTCATAAGTCATGGGGATGTAATATACAGCATAGGGAATAGTCATTAACACTATAACTTTATAGTGACAGAAGCTAGTCCTATCAAGATGAGCATTTCATAATGTATAAAAATACTGAATCGCTGCCATACACCTGAAAATAATATAATATGGTATATAAATTATAAATCAATTTTTTAAAAAAAGTCTGTGGTATTTTGTTACAGCAGCCTGAATGGACTAAGACAGAAGGTAAATGAGTATTTTCCAACATTTTACAAATTTTACAAAAATTTTACAAATATTTTAACAGATAAACATAATAAAAATCAAGGTATAATCCTCCCCTGCATTTTTTCTTCTTTCACATAGGAGATAAAATGCATTTTGCTTCCCTGCGTACCCTGTTTTAGTGTTAAGTTTCTGTAGAAAGGAAATACAGCAAACATAGTTATTACTAAACTCCAAATTCAGGACAGTAGTTACTTGTGTTGGGTAAGAAGTATATTCTTTGCAACTAGAAAATTAAAGTTGCCATCAATGAGACAAATAATAGAGCGAACATCAACAATTTTAACAAACGTTCAAGGTCACTTTACAAAGAAAGTGTACTTCCTCAGCCAGGCCTCTTTGTAACTTGATTGAGGTTATTTACATATCTAAAGTATGTGAGTTGGGGGTGGGGTCTAATGAAAGCTTAGAAAGGGAGAGTCCTCAGAGCAAACTGTGAGCCCTCCTTCTCCAAGTATTTATTGAACTACACTCTATGGAGAAAAAAAACAAGGCTAAACAATTTGCCCAGCTAGTGAAAAGCAGATCTAAGATTTGAAAGCACTAGACCATATTGCTTCACTGAAAATGTTGCATAGATATGTTTGATTCATTTAGCAAATATTTATTAAACACCTTTTATGTGCAACGCATTTTGCCAGGGGCATACAGAATATATGATGAATTAGATATTTGTGGAGATATGGAAAGAGATGTACTTTGGTTTCATACAGACTGCTTTGGATCCCAGTTTCCTGGAAAATTACTCTTTTTTTTTTTTTTTTAAGATTTTTATTTATTTATTTGACAGAGACAGCCAGCGAGAGAGGGAACACAAGCCAGGCGAGTGGGAGAGGAAGAAGCAGGCTCCTGCGGAGAAGTCTAATGTGGGGCTCGATCCTAGAACACTGGGATCACGCCCTGAGCCAAAGGCAGATGCTTAACAACTGCACCACCCAGGCGCCCCCGAAAATTACTCTTTAACTGCAGTTTTTAAATCAACACAATGAAATGGCTGTTAAAACAAAACAAGAAAATATACCTCTTAGTGACCAGCACACAAGGAGCCCTCGATAAATTCCTCTCCCCAACTCCACTGTGTTTTCTAGAGGCCAGGTGATCAGTAAGTCTTCGTGAATGGGGAAGGTTGTATATGATCCGAATCATAAGATGGGCTCTTGATTTGGACTGGTTGACATGGGAGAGAGCAAATGTAGTGAAGCATGAGGGCTGTTGAGTAGATCCAGTCCATTGGAGCTTATAGGGAAGTAGAAAACTAGCAGCTGTAAAGATCACCCTGACTGCCTACTTGCAAAATCTCCTTCAGTTATAGTCTCGGTTCCTACAAACATAATCTTCCGACAAAAGCCTGAAATCAAGGTATCTTCTCTAACTAGATCTCTAAGGAGCAAGTTTTTCCGTATATTGGACTTACTGATTCATTTAACAAACACTTTTCACTTTTTCAAATAATATTTAGGATTGCAGTTAAAATCTAACTGCTAGAATCTGAGGATGCAGAAATCAAAAGACACTGTCCCAGTTTTCAAGGAGATAAAAACGTAAACAATTTACGTTTAGAGGTGACAAGAGATAGCTATAGCCGCCCAAAGGAAGAAAACGATTTTCCTTTGGGGCAGTTCAACTCTAAAATAGGCTTATTTTACAGAGTATAAAATTATACGCCATTCTTAAACATTGAAAAGAAAGAAATGAACGCTTTTTTTCCCACAATGTCAACTGTAACGCTCACATTGCGACGCTTCAGGGCAAAGCTCGCAGAAAAACAGAGGAAGCGTGATTAAGTCTTACCGAGTTACCGTTCTCTGAAACCAGTTCCCATTTTTTCCTCAAAGTAAAAGCGTGTGGAAATTACACTCCTGGATTTTAAAGGAACATACCACTAGGGATACCAGGGAGAGGTACCCGAATGTCGCAGTTTTCCAAGTGCGGTCGGCTCCTCCCACGTGGTAGATTTTTGGCAACTTGACCCTCCTTCCTCCTGATGCTGGGGAAGATTCTTACGCCCTCTGGAGCCGTCCCTAGTGACGTCACGAGCGCGATTCCAGTCTGCGGCCAATCACAGGGCCGGATTCTGGGGGAAGCCCGGGGCGGCGGTGGCGGCCTGTGCGCGTGCGCGAGGTCTCCGCGTGGCTATATAAACATGGCTGGCGTGGCTGCGCGGCGGAGCCACGCCGAATGTGTGTAGGGGGCTTTGGGGCGCTCGGGTTTGTAGTTTTGAAATTTCTGGCGGGGGAACTGGGGCGCAGAGTTTTGCTGGGCGGTGGGAGCAGAAGTGACGCTCTAACGGGAACCCCGGAGCCGGGGTCCGGTGCTGCGGGACCCGATGCTGAGGCTCCGGGCTGAGTCGGCGCACGTGTGAGCGCCGCTGAGGAAGTGGCGAGCGCCCAAGCAGGTGTCGCTGCAGCCGGGGCCGCACGGACCGGAGGGAGGTCCGGGACGCGCGGGTCTCGGTATCCAGCCGGCGGCCGTCACTGACTTCTGTGTCGCGGCCCCTGCGCCTCTCCCTAGCGATGCTGTGGAGCCGGAACTGCTCTGGAGTCGGCTGCCGCTTGTCAAGCCTCCCCTCGCCTCTGCTCCCGGAACGGCAGCGTCGCAGCTGCCGCTGATCCACCTGGGGATGCCCGCGGGCCTCACGGAACCGGCCGGCGCGGCTCCCTCCGCCGGTGTGAGCGCCTCCGGGACCGTGACGATGGCCCCCGCTGGGACTCTGCCTGTCCGGGTGGAGAGCACCCCGGTGGCCTTGGGCGCCGTGACTAAGGCTCCTGTCAGTGTCTGCGTGGAGTCCACGGTGTCCCAGCCCCTGCGGTCCCCCGTGGGGACCCTGGTGACCAAAGTGGCTCCTGTCAATACTCTTCCTAAACTCAGCAGCGGCCCCCCGCTGCCCGCTCCTCAGATAGTCGCTGTGAAAGCCCCCAACACAACAATCCAGTTGCCTGCTAATTTGCAGCTTCCTCCAGGTATGTCGATCACCTTTTCCAGCTTACCCATCGGTCCAGCCAGCGGTGGCACGGGAAACGTCGCAGCACCGGATTGTGCCTGCTTGCTGGTAGCTCTAAAAACTCAGCTAAGAGAACCTTTCATAATCGACTTTGCAGGGCAGTGATTTTTCTTTACGATTAATATAGCCTCTTTGAATCATTACTGCATAGTTTTTTCCATATTTAAGGAAGGAATTTTTTAACCCAAGTGACACAGTAAACGCTGGAGCAGTATCTTCAAGAGGGCCTTTGAGGCACTGGCTCCTAGGTGGGAGAAAGTAGAATATAGCTAAAGTTTTTATTTTTTATGTGGAGAAGAGACCAATTTATATACCCAGACGCTTAGATGGCCATATTTAAAAGAAAAATTTTTTAAAGAAGTTCTTGTAAGGCTCAAAGAGGATTTTAAATTTAAGCAAGCTGAAATAAGTTCACTGCTTTTCTAGTACCAGAAATGAGTAATGCTTTCTGCACAATCTTTAGATGTGTGATGATTGTAATTTTCAGTTAGAAGAATACCTCTCATAGGGAGCAGTGCCAGAGTTGACACAATTGTTATATTTGAAGTGGTGTGTGATGCTACAGTTAATGAGTCTGTGACTACTTTTTATCCCAGGGTTTACATGTTTGGGCTGATTTTCATGATATATGTAGAGATTTTGCTTATATTGTAAATTTTTGAGTGTTTTACCTTCTTTCTTCCCTCAACTGAAAGTGTCTTGGAATTTCAGTGGGGGAAAAAAAGGCACAGATCACATTCTTTGGAGTGAGTGAACTCGACTTTTAATTATATCGTCTTCTATTTATTTTGCTTAGCAGTAATTGAAACTCAGACATGCAAAGATGGTAAAGGAGTGAACCATTGGATTCACGATTTTAGTAGCCCCTAGCAAAATGATAGGGGCTCTTTTGTAGCTATTGTTTGTTTTGATCATGAACATTGTGGAAAGGTTATGTTCTTTACTTTCGATGAAGTTCTGTTTCAGTTTTGTATGGTACAGGAGGTACATGTACTTAAGGCTATGCTGTGTACGCCATTGGATACATTTTCTGCCAGTTCTAAATTGCCATCCTGAGTATACTTATAGTTATGAATGTGTTTAAATGAAATCACCTCCGAATTTGTTAGAAACTAAATTCCTGTCTAGTCAATGACGATTGTTTAGAAACAATCAAAAAAGTATAAATAGAAAAACTATCAAGAGTAAAAACTTGTCAGTGGAATCTAATCACTAGTGGAAGGCATACTGTGCTATACACTTTTTATATATTATTTATATCCTTCTGTTGGTCATAATAGGTAGCAAATAAGGAAGGGTCTCTGAGGGTAAATAACTTGACCAATGCCAGACCCTCATAGGTGTCAGAGGAAATTTGAATCCAGGTCTGTTTACTGTACACAATACTGTGCTTACCACTTGGTGTGTCTGTAGGATATGCCTCATTGAGTATCAGGGCTAAACAGTGACATAGAATTTTGGAGCCTAATCTTTTGTACACAAAGAAACCAAAACTGAAACTTGCCAGAGCTATATAGCTGCAAACCAGGACCACAGCCTAGGTGTGTACTACACTAAAACATTTTAGGTTATTAACCATGGAAAAACCTACCGGAGAGACGAGATAAATTGCCTTTAGGAAATGTTAGTTACAGAGGAGGTGGGGAGGTGTTTTGAAGAGCAGCTTTTGGGAATATTTCAACTGATGGGTGGTAGAAGACCATACTAACCTTTGTGCTGTCCTTGGTGCACAATAAGATAACGAATAGTTGAAGAATGAAATGGAAATACTGATTAATTTCTTAAAAAAAATATAAGTCTTGTACCATTCTTTTATATCCTGAGTATTAGTAATTGATTACTCAGGGATGCTTAAATCACACAGAAGTCACCTTTTCTTTTTCCAACATAATGAATACTTTAAAGTATTTGATTTTTGTTTACTTCAGAATTTCCTCAATGAAAAAAGTGGTTTTTAAAAATATAAATATTTTTATTTATATTTTGCTTGTATTGTAAATTTGAGTGTTCTACCTTCTTTCTTCCCTCAACTGAAAGTGTCTTGAAATTTCAGTGGGGAAAAAAAAGGCACAGATCACATTCTTTGGAGTGAACTCGACTCTTGATTATATCGTCTTCTATTTATTTTGCTTAGCAGTAATTGAAACTCAGACCCGCAAAAAAAAAAAAAAACAAAAACAAAAACCATAAGTTTTCTAGGGAGCAGGGGCTGGAAGTAAAAAGGCGCAGCATTGTGAGGAAATCAAAGAAGCTATAGCAAAGCCCTGAAAATTACTCTGTCGAATGTTTTTAGTAATCTCTTTGATCTTTTCAGTCTTCTCTTTTATGAACATTTGGGATTTGGGGCCAGACTGCGGTTCTTTCTGTTTTTGGTATTCTGCGTCTCTTCTATCACTTGTTTGAGAATGATGATCAAGGATTTGGTTGCTTCTGTTATGTCATGAACTGGTAAATTCTGCTTGATGGTCATACTGTACAGAAGTCTGTGAAAGTTACTTGTAAAATGGTTCAGGTCTCTTTACGTCAGCTCTTTCATGCTCAGGCATGGCATAGGATTTGGATCTTTCTCAAATTCCTGAACCAGTTCTTGGATAGCTAGCGGTTCTTGTTTCCATCCTGGCTTTACCAAAAGGATATTGCATGAGGGTAGGGACTCTGTCGCTGACTTTATTACGCAGGGCCTAATAAGTTCCTTGCTCAGAGAGGGCACCTGAGTATTTGAATGCACACATTAGTATATGTGGAGAGAGAAGAGGACAATAGGGCTGCAGCCCTAAAGGGATTCCAAGAGCCAGTACACATATTGTTGCATTTTACTTTTAATTTCTTTAAAAAAAAAAAAAAGCATTACTTAAATGTAATATACTCCCTTCACCAGATATTGCTGTTAACAATATGTTACCCTATTCATGTTAGTACCTATAAATCTTCCTCATTTTTTAAATTGCTTAGTAGTCCACTGTATCAGTGTACCATCATGTTTTGACCACTTTGCTATTTGTAGATATTGATATTTGCACTTTTTTCTCTTATTACAAATGATGCTATAATATCTTTGTGTGTTTTTGTGCAGTTTTATAAATTTGTTTTTTATAGGATAAATTGCTGGAAGTGGAATTGTTAGTTCAAAAGGTAATCCTTGCATAGGATTACCAAATTTTATCCCCAAAAGATCATTTAAATGCATAGTCAACAACATTAATACTTAATTTTATTTATTTATTTATTTATTTATTTAAAGATTTTATTTATTTATTTGACAGAGATAGAGACAGCCAGTGAGAGAGGGAACACAAGCAGGGAGAGTGGGAGAGGAAGAAGCAGGCTCATAGAGGAGCCCGATGTGGGGCTCGATCCCATAACGCCGGGATCACGCCCTGAGCCGAAGGCAGGCGCTTAACCACTGTGTCACCCAGGCGCCCCTAATACTTAATTTTAAAAAGCTACCTGTAGGGGTGCCTGAATGGCTCAGTCAGTTAAGTGTCTGCCTTCAGCTCCGGTCATGATCCCAGTGTCCTCGGATCCAGCCCTACATCTGGCTCTCTGCTCAGCGGGGAGCCTGCTTCTCCCTCTTTCTCTGCCTGCCACTCCCCCTGCTTGTGCTCTGTCTCTTGTCAAATAAACAAATAAAATCTTTTTAAAAAGATGAAAATATAAAAATCTACCTATGGAATCTAATAAGTAATTTTCCAGACTAAACTTTCATTAACAGTAAGAGAGGATGAGTCCTATAATTGTGTGGACAGATGCAGACTTCAAATGTAGAAAAATGTGGGTGTATGATAATGTTATATAGATTTGTTGCTGAATACCTGTGCCTAAGAGGGCTCTTGTTAGTTTGTGAAGTAAAGTAAGTATATAATATACAGTAGTTGGGAAGGTTTAGTTCAGGGCAAATTTAGTTCAGAGTAAGGACTAGGTGTGCTAATCAAATTTATAGATAACAAGGGGCTTGGTGGGTTAGCCTTTTGTGGAAAGCAGTGAAGTGTAGCAATAAAGGGCAGAACATTGGCCTTGGAATCAACAGCCCTGGATTTGAATCCCAGCTCTACCACTTAATAGGTTTGTGATTTGGGTCAAGTTTATTAACCTCATCCTCAATGTCAGTTTTCTCATGTTTAAAATAGGATCATACCTTCTTTGTAGAAGTATTTTATGGATTAACTAAGAATATGTCTACATGTCACACCATTGTGTGGAATACATAGCGGGCATGTCCTGAATATTTAAGGTACCTTGAGCTAATAGGTACTCTGGTTGCTATTTATCTAATGTGTATTGCATCTGCCAAATTCACTATTTTTTTATTTTTTAAAAGATTTTATTATAATTTAAAAGAATGGATTTTGAAGTAACCTCAATGTCTACGTGCCCTCATTTTTTATGTCTGTTACACAAAATTTGGAAAATACAGAAAAATTACCCCATATATTTTGAGTGTATCTTTTAGTTTCCTTTTTTATATAAACTTTATGGAGCTACAATTTTTTACATGTGCATTTATTTTAAAAAGGAAGCCATTTACAGTAAGTTTTGAAAATTTTGACAAAGGTATGACCACCACTCCAAGACGTGGAGAACATTTCACTCCCCCCAAATTTAGTTTCTTTGGGAAACAAAATGTATGGGTGCTTCCTTTATTTATTTATTTATTTATTTTTACATAATTGGGATTCTATTATTTTGATTTCTATATCCTTTTTCACTTACCATTATATAGTGACGATTTTGTATGTTCTAACCTCAAAAGTTTAATTTTAATGGGTGCATAATCTAATATTTAGTCTTTTCTCTATTCATTTAGGTTGCTTATGCCTTTTTGTTTAAAAAAGTGACATAAATAAAAGTAAAACGAATGTTTTTGTATTTAGATTGTGGTGTGTGTCTTGATTATTTTCTTGGGACAGGTAACAAATTCTAAGAATTTTTGGAATTTCTGGATCAAGGAAATATGAGTGTATTAAAGTTTTATATTTTTTAACGTGCTCATGCATTTCAGTGCTAACTGTATACTAGGTTCTATGCTCATTACCATGGATGTGGTGGTAAATAAGGTAGACACAGTTCTTCTCCTGGAAATTAAAGAGATTTTGAGAATTTCCTTAGGTTATTCTGGGCTTAATTTTTCTCGAGCAATATTTTTCTAAACTAAGACATACATAGGTAAAAACAAATATGGCAAGTTAAAAAGGTAAAATCACCTGAAAACATATGATCCTACTTTTAAAAGATTAAATTATTCAATAAAGTTAATAGAAGTTCTGTTTTGACAAATCTACTGTGTAAATGGAAAATAGAGAAGATGTGCCATAACTGATAGTAGAATCTGGGGTAAAAACTTACTGATTGACTTTAAGTTTTTCTTTTTTTTTTTTTAAATAAATATTTTATTTATTTGACAGGGAGAGAGAGAGAGCGAGCGAGCATGCACAAGCAGGGAGCAGCAGGCAGAGGGAGAGGGAGAAGCAGGCTCCCTGTTGAGCAGAGAGCCTCATGTAGGGCTCGATCCCAAAACCCCGAGATCATGACCTAAGCTGAAGGCAGGCGCTCAACCAACTGAACCACCCAGGCACCCCTTAAGTTTTTCTTTTATTCACTCAAAGAATTATCAGAATGAGAGAAGAAGAAATTTAAGTGACTTCAAGCTCAGTAAGGGAAACTATGATATAAAAAATTAAAGGAATTGGGGCCCTGGTGACTGAGCAAGAAAACAACTTTGGGTATGTTTGTCTGCCGTTAAGTGTTTAAAGGACTACCCTGTGGAAATGAAAATAGGCTTATTTTGTGTGCTTGCACAAGGGACCATCCTATCTGTAAATATTATGGGAAGAATATTTTTGGTTTGTATTAAGGAATAACTTTGTATTTCTACTCTACTTGTGAAGGGGTGACATTTGTACATCATCACCTTCTTAACACTAGACTTATTTCAGTAGAGACTAGAAGGTCACCAGTCAGGCAGTTATGTATCGATATTAAATTATAAAAAGTTTTTTTGACTCTTAGATTTGTGTGGGTCTGCTATCCTTTCAGGGTCAGTATTTACCAATGCTAGGAAGTTGGACAAATCAGAGCCACTATCCAGGTCAACTTGCAGCCAAGACAAAATAGGAAAGTAATCTTGGGACATAGCAGTTCACGGGGCAGATGAGTAGAGTAGTATGTTAAATTATGTACCCGTTAGAGAGTGAGCGCTAGACCACTTTACACTTCAACGTCTTAATATTTTTAGGGGAAAGGTGCTCTGTAACCTTATCTATGATTACTTTCTTTCAACATGTCAGTAGGATAAGTAGGTGAACTGGTTTTCCTGTTATGATTGGAAAATGAATCAAATTTATTAGGATTTGATTCAAAGAGACTTGGTACCTGGTTTTCAGTTTCCTTTATATGTTTATAAGTGCTTTTCCCTAGGTTGTTGCTCATTGGAACTGGGCCTTTGGGATAGATAAACATTTCAGTCAGAAGAGCATTGACTTTAGTTGAGTTCTTATTATTTTATTCACAGTATTGTCTTCAACTATTCTAGTATTACTTCCTGCTGATGTTTGGAGTATTTAGTTGAAGAAAAGTTTGAATTGTGGACCTTTTGGTGTTAATAGCAGTTGTTATTACTACTATTGATAAGTTTAAAATTCAAAAGTCTGCTTGAAAGTATTGTTTCATTTAATCCTGTTAACAATCTTGGAAGGTAGGTATTAAGTCTCTTCATCCACAAATATGGGGTGTCTTTCCATTTATCTAGATCTTCTTTAATTTCTTTCAACAGCATTTTGTAGTTTCCAGAGTATTGGTGGTATACTTATTTTGTTAAATTTATCAGTATATTATTCTTTTTGGTGCTATTGTAAATGGAATTGTTTTCTTTGTTCCGTTTAGTCATTCATGGCAAATGTATAAAAATACAGCTGATTTTTATACATTGATTTTGTATTGTGCTGCCTAACTGAACTTGTTAGTTTTAATAATTTTTTTGTGGATTTGTTAGGATTTCTACATAGAAGATCGTATTATCTGTGAATAGATAGTTTTACTTCTTTCTTTGGATGCCTTTTATTTCATTTTCTTGCTTAATTGCTTTAGTTAGAACAAGATTGGAGGCATTCTTGTCTCATTTCCTCATCACAGGTATCTGTCTTATTCCTCATCTTAAGGGAAAAGCATTTAGTCTTTCACCATTAAATGTGACGGTAGGTGTGAGTTTTTTGTAGATCTCTTTTACCAGGTTGAGGAAGTTTGCTTTTATTCCTATTTTCTTGAGTGTTTTCATCATGAAAAAGGGAGTTAGATTTTGTCAAATGCTTTTTCTGCATCTGTTGAGATGATCATGGGGTTTTTGTCCTATATTGATATGCTGTTTTACAGTACTGTTTGTTTGTTAGACCAGCCTTCCACACTGAGATAAATATTACTTGATGGAATATAACACTTTTTTGTTCTGCTGTATTCACTTTGCTAGTACCTTGTTGGGACTTTCTGCATCTATATTTATAAGGCATATTGGTCTTTAGTTTTTTTGTGTTGTCTTTATATGGTTTTGGTATCAGGGTACTACTGACCTTACAGAAGAGTTGAGACATATTTCCTTCTTTCTACTTTTTGGAAGAGTTTGTGAATGATTGGTATTAATTTTTCCTTGGATGTCTGGTAGAATTCACCAGTGAAGCCATCTGGACCTGAGCTAATCTTATGGATACTTTTTTTGATTAGTTATTAAATTCATTTGTTAGAGACCTCTTCAGGTTGCGTATTTTCTTTTCTTTTTTTAGGATTTTTTTCTTTTCTTTTTTTTAGGATTTTATTTATTTGAGAGGACTGGGAGAGAGTGGAGAGAGAGAGAGAGAGAGAGAGAGAGCACAAGTGGGTGGGGGGAGGGAAAAGGAGAAGCTGGCTTCCTACTCAGCCTGGAGTCCGATGCGGGTTTCCATCTCAGAACTCTGGGATCATGACCTGTGCCGAAGCAGACACTTCACCAGATAAGCCACGCAGACACCCCTAGGTTGCCTACTTTCTCAAGTCAGTTACTGTAGTTTTTTGTTTTTAGGAATTTGTCCATTTCATTTAAGTCATCTAATTTATTGGTTTACAATTTTTCATAGTATTATTCCCTTATTATCCTTCTTTCTGTAAGGTAGTGGTAATGTCCCTTCTTTCATTCCTGATTTTAGTAGTTTGAGCCTTCTCTCCTTTTTTCTTAGTCAGTTTGGTAAATGTTTTAAAGTTTTGTTGGCTTTTTTCCCAGAACCAGTTTTTGTTTTTATTTTTCTCAATTGTTTTTATACTCTCTACCTCTGCTCTAATCTTTATTTCTTTCATCTGCTTCCTTCAGTTTTTATTTTGCTTTTTCCACCCAGTATCCTTTTTTTTTTTTTTAAGATTTTATTTATTTATTTGACAGAGAGAGAGACAGAGACAGAGAACAGTCAGGGGGAGTGGTAGACTGAGGGAGAGGGAGAAGCAGGCTCCCTGCTGAGGATCCAGCCCTACGGGGTGGGGGGGTGGNCAGGCTCATCTTAAGATGGAATTTTAAGTTATTGAATCTTCCCTTTTGTGCGTGTTGTGTGTGTGTGTGTGTGTGTGTGTGTGTGTGTGTGTGTGTATGCAGGCTCCACACACAGTGGAGCTTGAACTCATGACCTTGAGATCAAGACCTGAGCTAAGATCAAGAGTAAAGTTCTTAATTTTAAGACTGAGCCACCAGACAGGCACCCTTTGAATCTTCTTTGTTAAGAGAGGGAGGGACGAATAGGGGGTGAGGTAGGGGGAGGGGCAGAGAGGGAAAGGGAGAGAGAGAATCTTAAAAAGGCTCCCCACCCAGCACAGAGCCCAACGCAGGGCTTGAGCAATCTTGGGACCCTGAGATCGTGACTTGAGCCAAAATCAGGAGTTGGGATGCTTAATTTACTGAGCCACCCAGGCACACCCCCCTTTTTAAATACCGCCATTTGTAACTATAAATGTCCCTCTAAGCACTGCTTTATATGCATTCCATAAATTTTGGTTTAATATGTCTTCATTTTCGCTCATTTCAAGGTATTTTCCAATTTCCCTTGTGATTTCTTTTTTTTTTTTTTTAAAGATTTTATTTATTTATTTGACAGAGATAGAGGCAGCCAGCGAGAGAGGGAACACAAGCAGGGGGAGTGGCAGAGGAAGAAGCAGGCTCACAGTGGAAGAGCCTGACGTGGGGCTCGATCCCAGAATGCCGGGATCACGCCCTGAGCTGAAGGCAGACGCTTAACCGCTGTGCCACCCAGGCGCCCCTCCCTTGTGATTTCTTAATTGACAAATGACTACTTAGGAGTAATTAATTTAATATTTGTGAGATCCCCCAATTTCTTTTTGTTGCTGATTTCAAATTTCATTCCAGTGTAGTTGGAGACTATACATTGTACGATTTTGGTACAAAAAGTTTACTGGGGCTTGTTTTATGTCCTAGCATGTGGTCTATCCTGAGAACGTACCATGTGCACTTAAGAATGCTGGGTGGGGCGCCTGGGTGGCTCAGTCCTTAAGCGTCTGCCTTCGGCTCAGGGCGTGATCCTGGCGTTTCGGGATCGAGTCCCACATGGGGCTCCTCCGCTGTGAGCCTACTTCTTCCTCTCCCACTCCCCTGCTGTGTTCCCTCTCTCACTGGCTAATCTCTCTGTGGAATAAATAAATAAAATCTTAAAAAAAAAAAAAAAAAGAAGAAGAATGCTGGGTGGAGTACTCTATATATGTGTTGCAAGTTCGTTTGGTTTATAGTATTGTTCAAGTATTTGATTTCCTTGTTGATCTTCTATATAGTTGTCTACCCTTTGTTGAAAGTGGGGTATTTAAGTCTCTCAACTATTATTGAATTTCTGTTTTTCTCTTCCTTTATGTCAGCTTTTGCTTCATGTATGTTGGGCTGTTTTTTGTTGCATATATGTTTATAATTGTTAATATTCCTGATCTGTTGGGTGTTTTATCAATTATAAAATGCCACCTCTTTATCTCTAGTAACACTCTTAGACTATTTTGTGTGATATTAGTGTGGCCACACTAGCTTTCTTACGATTGCTGTTGTATGATATGTCATTTACTTTCAACTTTGTTTTATATTTGAGTCTAAAGTATGTCTCCTGTAGGCAGCATATAGTTGGATCTTACCTTTTTTAGGTCTGGTTTGACACTTTTGCCTTTTGAGTGGATTATTTAATCCATTAACAGGTAATGTTACTTATATAATTAGGTTTAGGTCTGCCATTTATTTTTGTTTCTATAGATTGCCTCTCCTTTTTGTTCCTGTATTCCTTTTTTCCTGCTTTCCTTCCCATTAAGTGAATATTTTCTAGTGTGACACTTTGTTTTCTTTATAATTTTTCAATATATATCTTTAGGGGTTCCAGAAGTTACAAAGTACATCTAATACATATTATGCATATATATATCTAATAAATTCTGAAAGAATTTATTTCACAAATAACTTATTTGGGTGAGATGTAGAAACATTTCTGTTTAGCTCATTTTCCTCCCACTTTTTTATATTTGTGCTATTATTGCTCTACATAGGACATCTAGATATGTTAGAAACCTAACAATACCTTGTTGTAATTATTACCTTACGTAACTTTATGTTTTTTAAAGAAACTGACAGAAGAAAGAAGCACAAGGACATATTCGTAGCATTTGTTTTATTACTTTCTTAGTTACCGTTTCTGGTTTTCTTCATTTGTTTTCAACCAAGTCATTTCCTTAGTGTGATACAACTTTAGTCCCACCCACTTCCTTTCTGCTGTTATTCACAAACATATTATATTTTTATGTTATGGGTCCAAAAACATAATTATGTGTATATAGTTCCATACAATTTTTTTAAAGAAATTAAGAGAAGAAAGCAGAATTAATAGGCATTTATATTGTCAAATTATATAATTACCGTTACAAGTGCCCTTTCTCATTTTCATGTGAATTTTAATTACTACCTGGGATCACTTGCTTTGAGCCTGGACAGCTTTATTTAGTGTTTCTTGTATAGTGTGTCTGCTAGCCAACCAATCCACTCAGNCCAGTTTTTTTCTGGGAATTTTTTTTTTTTTTTTTTTTTTTTTTTTTTAAGATTTTATTTATTTATTTGACAGAGAAAAAGAGAGCAGGGGGAGCAGCAGGCAGAGGGAGAGGAAGAGGCAGGCTCCCCGCGGAGCAGAAAGCCCAACGTGGAGCTTGATCCCAGGCAGATGCTTAACCTACTGAGCCACCCAGGCACCCCTATCTGGGAATGTCTTTATTTTGCCTTCAATTTTGAAAGATATTTTTATTTTTAGATTTTATTTCTTTGTGAGAGAGGGAGAGCTTAAGCGGGGGAGTGGCAGGCAGAGGGAGAAGCAGGCTCCCTGCTAAGCAAGGAGCCCAATGCAGGACTCAATCCCAGGACCCTGGGATCATGACCTGAGCTGAAGGCAGATGTTCAAGCAACTGAGCCACTCAGGCATCCCTTGAAAGATATTTTTAATGGATATCTGATTGTTAGTTGAATTTTTTCTTTCTTTCTTTCTTTTTTTTTTTTGCCTTTCAGCAAGTGGAATGTGTCATTTCACTGCCTTCTGGTCTCCATTGTTTCTGATGAGAGGTCAGCTGTTAATCCTGTTAGGGTTCTCTTGTAAATAATGAGTCATTTTTCTCTTGCCGTTCTCAAAATTTTCTTTGAATAGTCGAACGTTTTTATTATGACGTATCTTGGTGTGGATCTCTTTGAATGTATTAGAGTTTATTGAGCTATTTGGACATCTGAATTATTCTTCATCAGAGCTGGGGAGTTGTCAGCTATTATTTCTTTGAATATTTCCTGTTTCTTTATCTCTCCCTTTCTGTTTCTCTTGTCCTCCCTCTCTGGTACTCACATTATGCCTATGTTGCAGTGCTTATCAGTGGTCCACATTTTTCTGAGGCTCTGTTCATTTTTCTTCATTCTTTTCTCTCTCCATTCTTTGGATTTAATAATCTCTATTGATCTATCTTCAAGTTCACTGATCTTTCTTCTACTTACTTAGTTTTACTGTTGAGCCCCTCTAGTTCTTTTTCTTTTTTGTTACTCTATTTTTAACTACAGAAGTAATTTTTTTCTAAGATCTGTCTTTCTAACAATAGTCTCTATTTGATCATATCATCATACCTTCTTTGCTTGTTTAAGCATGGTCTTATTTAGTCTTTTGAACATATTTATAACGTTTACTTTGAAGTTTTTGTTATTAGATCTGACAGCCAGTCCTTCTCACAGGTGGTTTTGTTGCCTGATTTTTTTCCTGCCTTTCATACTTTTCTTTTTCTTTGCATGTTGTGTAACTTGTTATTCAGAATTAATATATTGGGTCGCCTGTGTGGCTCAGTGGGTTAAGTATCTGCCTTCGGCTCAGGTCATGATCTCAGGGTCCTGGGATTGAGCCCTGCGTTGGACTCCCTGCTTAATGGGGAGTCTGCTTCTCTCCTGTACCCCCCAAATAAATAAATAAATAAATAAATAAATAAATAGATAAATAAAATAAAATCTTAAAAAATTTAATATATTGTAGCAACTCTGGATACTGCCCCCTGTTCCTTTGAGTGTATTGTTGTTGTTTGCTTGTTTATTTTTTTTTAAATATCTGACTGATTTATTCTAATGAAGTCTATTTTTCCCCACAGTGGGAACCCTTTGATGTTGCTCCTCAGAGGGAACAACCAGGCATAAGCTTAACCACCCTGGAATGACAGGGCTCTCTTTGACTTTCTCTTTCTCTGATTTCTCTATTAAGCTGTGTCTCTCTGTTGGTATCACAACCAGGTGTTAGGCTCTACCTTTGCCAGCCAGTTACCCTATTGTTTTCAACAATGCCATAGGGCCCAACTTGCTCCATAATCTGATCCAATTAAATTTAGACTCCTTTACAGGGATAATTTTTGAGGTTATTGTTTGAGATTTGTTCTGACATCAAGAGGGCCCTTCTTAGTTTTTGTTGCTGTTGTTGTTTTGCTGGTTCTGTCTGGGAAATTAGAGCTAGACCACTAATCTGCAGGGCCTCTTAGGAGAATTTGATATGACATATCTGTATGAGTCTATTTTGGAATCCTCCAATTTATTCCATTGGTCACTTTGTGTGGTCTGGTTCCATTACTCACTGTAGTTTTATAGTTTGATGTCATGAAGGAGAAGTGTTTTGGCTTCTTTTAAGTAGCTTTGAGTGAAAACATTTTCCACATTGTATAATAGTTAGTATACATGGAATTCGGTATGTATTAATCACTTATTCAGAGCATTTTACAGTGTTGAAAGAAATGGTCAGAACACAAAATATATGATGATTGTTTCATTTATTAGCTTTGAAGTCATATTTTATTTTCTTTTAACTCTAGGAACAGTTTTGATCAAAAGTAACAGTGGCCAGTTGATGTTAGTATCTCCTCAGCAAGCTGTGACAAGAACAGAGACCACTACTAACATAACTTCAAGGCCAGCTGTACCAACGAATACTCATACAGTCAAAATCTGTACAGTGCCGGTAATATACCTTAGTTTTTTTTATCCTCCTTAATTTTCCAGCTGTTTTCTTCATATAAATGTGTGTGTACTTGTCAATAAAAATAATAGATGATTCTACTCAACTTTTTGAATTAAGCCACTTTCTTTGAACATGTTAATTAAGGGGTTTGGTTTTGTCATTTGGTAATTGCTAAAATAATAATGATTCAGTCTTCATACTCAAAAGATTTTATAGTCCTCAAGGGAATGTTCAAAGGGCTATTTGTATCTCTCAGTGGAAAGAAAATGATCATTCTGTTTCAGTTTTCATTTGTGGTAAAATATTAACACTACAGTTTACACTATTCATTTTCATACATATCTTACAGAAATGACTTTTAAGAAATTCAGAAATCCGTAATATTTCATTAGTTGGTGTTAGAAAATGGTTAATTTTACATACATGATAATTTTTCCAGGTAACTAAAATTTATCTTGTGTGCCACAGATTAAAAAAAATTTTTTTTATGGCAAAAAAGAGAAAGAAAAAAAATAAAATTTTAACAGTGTTTTTCTTCGGTAAAATAAAAAGTGCTGAATGTAGTATAACATTTTCTTGATGAGTCAGCCTCGTCCTAATGAAGGATTGCATAGTATTCTGTGGTAATATTCTTTGCCAGTTCTGTCCGCTTTCCCCAGTAGCCCCCATTTTGTGCTTTCCTAGTATTTGGTTTTAAGTTCTCGACCATTTTCTCTGTTACTGTATCTTTCAATGGCAGCTGCTCCTTTCCTTTCTAGTTTGCTTTATCTGACTGCTGTGAGTTAAGAAGATAGGTTAGCAGATTTTTGTTTATAATTAGATGATAAATAAGAATCCATTTATTTTCTCTATGAGCCAAAGATTTTAATGCTAAATTACTGTGATATTTATTTGTTAAATCAGTTGCCTCCTTAGGGATATGAAATGGGTGTCAGTTGGCTAATTGACCAGTTAAGTTCATAGTGGAGAATGTGCTTAAAACCTATAAGGTTGTAAAGCCAGTTATAACAAAGAAGCTTGCTATGGTAAAATGTTTTAATGTTTAATGTTTATCATAGTACTGATTGATTTAAAATTACTAATGGTGATGACTCTATTATCTCTCCTCCCTTCCCCGTCCACCCCCCCCCAGAATTCTAGTTCACAGTTAATTAAGAAAGTGGCAGTGGCACCTGTTAAAAAATTGGCACAAATAGGAACTACTGTGGTAACCACTGTACCGAAGCCTTCCTCAGTACAAGTAAGTTGTGACTGACTTGTCTCCATGCACGCACTGGTTTTTCTCTCATCTTTCTTATTTAGCTATTTCCTGCCAGATGTGTAAGTTGCCACAATGACCATGTGACCTTGAAGAAAGCAATTCAGTGATATTTGCTGACACTTACCAAAGTGGGAACTGTTGGAGGTGTGGAAAAGATAAGATAAACATGGTGTATATTCTTGGAATATCAGTTTTACTTGAATATATTAAGTTAATACAAATACATGTAGTCGCCATGCGTCAGAGCGTCTAGAAACAGTTGCTGGGACAGAATTTTGACGTAGGAGACATTTATTAGTTATCAATATCTGTGGAAGGAAAGGAGAGTAAGACTTTGACCTAGATGCGGGCCCAGTAAAGCTTCTCCCAGCTGGGTGCAGAACACTGGAGGAAATATGGCCTGTCAGAGTTATTCTACTCTGTGCCAGCATTGGTCAGCTGGGCCTTAATTCCCCCTCTGTGATACGTCACTGGATGTCAACTCCACAGGGAGAGTTGTGCTGTTGGGCAAGGTAATTCTCTCTAGTTGAGACAAACCCTGAAAGAACTGACATCTGTGGACATTCCCAACAGCTGGAAAAACAGATTTCCTTTTGATGGTGAATCACAGTTTACTCCTTATGTCACTGGGATCTACTTCCTTAAAAATGTTAGAGACCAGATCTTTTGGGATTCCAATGGGTCTGTTCCTTGGGGAAACAAAGAAGAGGAGGTTACTAGGATGAACTGCAGTCCTCACCATTATGGCTGATACTCATCATCTCCCTCCTTTACTGTCCTGTTCACTCTAGGTTCCCTCCATTCTCAATTAATAACTCTGCTGGTCTTGGTAACTTAACTGGTAGTGTGACCAGACCTTCATCTCTGAGAGAACTGAGGTCCTAACTGCCATGCTGTCTTGAAGCAAGAGTTGCTGTACTTGTCCATTGATCATAACAATTGGGCGAGGAAACACCAGCAGGCATTTAAATGGATCACCTGGATTTACTACGCATAGTCTTCTCAGTCTCCATTGTGTAATAGCCTACCTATTCCAGGTGTCAGGTCAACTACTCCTGCCATGATAATGATTCTTTACTGCTGTTCCCTGAACACTAGGAACCTGAAGTACCCAAGAAGCAGCCATGGTGTCTAGTTTGTGGGAACTCTTGCTTTGTCCTCTGGTGAAAGTGTGTCCCCTGTGGGCAGAAATGGGAAGCACAGGGTCCCCCATTGTGTCTTTGGGAGTGATGATAAGTGGTTGCATTCATCCCTCTGCTCCTCTATTCCTTGGTTTTCATGTATTTGTCCTATTGGAGACATAGTACCATAAAGTTTCTTGATATAGTTTACATTTAATCTTGGAGGATGAAATTCCATCTTCATTGAGTATTGCCTCTTGCACTTCACTTGTGTCCTCTGCAGGCTGTTCTGATACTTTACTAGGCTGCCAGCTTCTAGGCCATGCCCCCCAGACATTCATAATCAGCGCCAGGTGTGGTCTTGCAAAGCGTGGAAATACAGTGCGTTGGTCTATAATATCAGGAGTTACAGTTGAGTTTAAGATGGTCCATCCATGACTGCAGTGGGATTATGTAGGTAGAGTAAGACTGGGATTGTGTACCTCCCTGTGCCTCTTAAGAGGAAGAGTTGGCATGGAAGGTGCAGGTATCTGGTAAGGTACAGCTAGTAGCTATGTTAGAAAGAGCTATGAAGGACAGACTTTGTACTAGAGACAATAACATATTAAAAAGGAAAGTAGAAATGCCATAAATGCTTCCTTTGTTCACAAAAAAATAGGATGCTTTTCCTGAGCTCACATTTCAGTGAGCCTTATTTTGCTTCATAAGGGAGAGGAACCCTTCCCATTGGTCCAGAAAGGTAATCATAATCACTAACTAAAGTTTTAGATTATGCTTTCTTTAATATAGTAGTACAAGGAGTTAATGGCAGAGTATAAATACAGACTCACTGAAGAAAGGGTATTTAATTACTGTAGATTAACCTGGAAAAAAAAAAAGTTTATTAGGCAGTCTCCAAAAGGATTCAGAGAAACTGCACAGTAGTTGTCCTTGGAGAGCAAGACTAAGGCTAGGAATAGGAAGATGACTCATTTTTATTGTTGCCTTGAGATCTACTTTAATAATATTTTGCTAACTTAGGTGCAGTTTTTAAATTTACCTTTTTTGCTTAACATTTCATCTAGTCTTCATCGTTAATCAGTATTTTTAATTTTTCCCCGATTTTACCCTTTAAACTTGCTTCATCTAATATATGCTCCAGTCTTTGTAAAGCGGGAAATTTTGGTACACTTGAATTCACTTATTGTGACTGTTACCAAAGGAAATTTTCTTGAAGGTGATCACAACCTGACCTTTTTGTGTTGTACGCCTCTAGACTACAAATATTTAAATTAAAATGATGGTGCAATGTTCAGTTTTCTGGGTCAGTTGTAAACACTGTGGTCTCCCCCATCACCCTCAAACTTGACTCATGTTCTGTAACTTTCAGTGTTTGTTTTAAAATAAGATTTTTGCTTATCTTATTAGAGTTGTCTAAATTATTGCCCAACTTGTGATTTCCTGTATTAAACTTTTTATCCTACAGGTGGTGCTATAATCACACCTCATTTTCAATAGAAGGTGGAAGACAACCAAAATTCTTTTCAGTGTGAAAATAAGATATCACAGTTTGTAATGTTCAGTATGCTTACTCTAATAGCCTACATAAGAGCAGCTTATCTGAAGATGAGATGATCAGTAGATTTCTCTGCTTTATGCTTAAGAAAAAGCAGAAATTTACAGAATAGGATATTCTATATTTTCATATGAAGACTTGCTATTTCAAATTTTTAGAGAAGTATTAATAATGTGTTTTGAGGACCATGCGCTTGGTACTGGTTTTCACAAACAACCCTAGCAGAGTAGGGAGGTACCATTTCTATCCTTGTTTTTTTACAGACAGGAATCAAAGAATTAGCAAGATAAGTAACTTGCTCAAGGTCAACACTCATTAGGTGTCAGTGAAAAGTAGGTAGGTAGATATGTTGGCTAATTGAACATAAATAAGTAGGTAGGTAGATGAGAATGAAAACCAGATCTACTGAAATCCAGAGCTCTTACAACAGTATTCCGTTGCCTTAAACTAGTAGAGCATAACATGAAAGCAAAGATGTCAAGATCCATTTGTAGTCTGATAAGTGTGAAATGAGGCACCCGCTGTGATACAGTTCATAGTAATAAATATCTAAATGTGCGCTACTTTTAATTTCAGTCTGTAGCTGTGCCAACCAATGTTGTCACAGTTACTCCTGTACCTGTAAAGCCGTTGAATTCTGTAACTACCCCGAAGCCTTCAAGTTTGGGAGCATCTGCTGCCCCCTCAAATGAGCCCAGTCTCAAAGCAGAAAACTCAGCAGCTGCTCAGACGAGTCTTTCTCCGGTAAGCTTTCCCTTCGATCTTCCATGAGTACAGCTGTTTACAGATTTTGTTGAATTCTGTTTTCCAGCTAACATTTGTGTTTATATTTCTCTATTTAGGCAATGCTAGAAAATGTGAAGAAATGTAAGAACTTCCTTGCAATGTTAATAAAACTAGCATGTAGTGGATCACAGTCCCCAGAAATGGGGCAGAATGTGAAGAAACTGGTAGAACAACTTTTGGTAAGTTAGTATTATGAAAGCTTAAATTATGTAAGGATTTGTAAAACAGTGTTTTAAATGGGACTTATCTTTAAATGAGGTTTATTTTAGATAGATTTTTTAGATAAACTTTGCTTTTAATTTGTAATGACAATAAATCTGAAACAAGTAAATCTGTTACATTACTTTCTGTGTGCTTTAGCTTAAAAAGGGCCTTGGCGAGGGGTGGGTGGGGGACTCGGTTGAATGTCTGACTTTTGGTTTTGGCTCAGGTCATGATCTCAGAGCCCTGGGATCAGGCCCGGTGTCAGGTTCCATGCTCAGCAGGGTGTCTGCTTGAGGATTCTCTCTCTCCCTCTGCTCCTCTGCCCTCGCATGTACTCTTTCTCTCTCTCTAAAACAAACAAACAAAAAGGCCTTGGAGAGAAAGTTGACTGTTCGGTCAAATAAAAAATTGTTACTAGAATTGCGAATGCCAGAAAGCCAGGCTATCAACAAATAATGAAATTCAATTCTATAAGTCCAAACAACATACTTTGTAACTTGTGGAAGTAAGGTAACTTTCTTAAGTTTTAGTTTCCTTTTCTGTAAGATGAGAAGAGTAATAAATGTGGTGACTTTTGAGTTCCCCCACGTTCTAAGATGCTGTGTTTTTTAGCTATCAAATTGTACATCATTTACTTTTTATATCCTCTTTCAGGTAAATTGCTTAGATACATTAGAGCGGATGAAGGTGGAAATTAGCAAATACCGAATATTATATGCTTAAGAAATACACTAAGGGTATTATACAATTTTGGATTTTTTGAACTACTAAAATCTACAGATTTCTCTGACCATATAGTGAGAATTTTGTGTATTCTTTGTATAAAAATGGTCACTTTTGGGGCACCTGGGTGGCTCAGTCATTAAGCATCTGCCTTTGGCTCAGGGCGTGATCCCAGAGTCCTGGGATTGAGCCCCACATTGGGCTCCCTGCTCCGCTGGGAGCCTGCTTCTTCATCTCCCACTCCCCCTGCTTGTGCATGCTCTCTCACTGGCTGTCTCTCTGTGTCAAATAAATAAATAAAAATCTAAAAAAAAAAAAAAAAAGTCACCTTTTTCCCTGCAGAAAATGTGTATATTTCAAATATCACAGGAAAACAAGTATCATTTATAAATATTAAAATATCTTCTTTACTACTGTTTTTTATGGTACCTGTAATTTGTTAGAAATAGAGCATGTTTGAAATGGTTAGTTTTCCACTTGGCAAAACTGTTGTAGATATTTAAAATTGTAAGTCCTATAAACAAGTTTTTAACTTAAGCATTTTTAAAAATTTAAAGTAACTTAAATTTTAAATTTTTGATTGAAGTATAGTTAACAAATATTATATTACTTTCAGGTGTAGAACAGTGATTTGGCAATTGTATACATTACAAAATATGGCATAAGTATAGTTACCATTTGTCACCATAAAAAGTTATTACAACATTATTGGTTATATTTCCTATGCTGTACTTTTTTTCCCTCTGATTTTCTTATTTTACTAGTGGAAATTTGCCCCTCTTTAACCACTCACCTATTTTGCCCATCCCCCACTCCTCACCCTAGTTTGTTCTCTGTGTTGTATCTGTTTCTGTTTGTCTCATTTTTTAAATTCCGCATATCTATGAAATCTTCTAGTATTTGGCTTTCTCTGACTTATTTCGCTTCCTGTAATACCCTATAAATCCTTCCATGTTGTGAATGGCAAGAGCTCATTCTATTTTATAGCTGAGTAATATTCCATTGTATGCATATACCACATCTCCTTTATCTAGTCATCTATTAATGGATACTTAGGTTGCTTTCATGTCTTAGCTATTGTAAACAGTGCTGCACTAAACATAGGAGTGCATATATCTTTTCAAATTAGTGTTTTTGTTTTCTTTGGGTAAATACCCAGAAGTGGAATTACTGAATCGTGTGTTATTTCAATTTTACAATTTTGGGGAAACCTTCATACTGTTTTCCACAGTCACTACACCAGTTTATATGCCTGCCAACAGTGCAGAAGAGTTTCCTTTTCTCTACATCCTTGCCAACACTTGTTATTTCTTGTCCTTTTGATATTAGCCATTTTGACTGGTGTGAGGTAATATATCATTGTGGTTTTGATTTTCATTTCCTGATGATTAGTGATGTTGAGTATCTTTTCATGTGTCTGTTGGCCATCCTAAGCCTTATTTAGAAAAATGTGTATTCAGGTCCTCAGTCTATTTTTAAGCAGATTATTTTTGGTAATTGAGTTCTATGAATTCTTTGTGTATTTTGGATCTTAACCCCCTTATCAGATATGTCATTTGCAAATATCTTCTCCCTATTCAGTAAGTTGCCTTTTTGTTTTGTTGATGGTTTCCTTTAACCTGCAAAAGCTTTTTATTTTGATGTAGTCTCAATAGTTTATTTTTGCTTTTATTTCCTTTGCCTAAGAAGACATATCCAGAAAAATACTGCTAAGGCTAATGTCTAGGGGTTACCACCTATGTTTTCTTCTAGGAAACCTCTAAGTACTATGTATCTCTTTAGGTCTCACATTTAGGTCCTTAATCCATTTTGAGTTTATTTTTGGGTATGGTTTAAGAAAGTGGTCCAGTTTCATTCTTTTGCACATAGCTGTCCAGTTTTCCCAACATCATTTATTGAAGAGACTATCTGTTCCCCGTTGTATATTCTTGCCTTCTTTGTCGCAGATTAATTGACCATATAATTGTGGGTTTATTTCTTAGCTCTCTATACTGTTCCATTGATCTCTCTGTCTGTTTTTGTGCCAACACCATACTGTTTTGATTACTATAGCTTTGTAATAGAATATGAAATCTGGGATTGTGATACCTCCAGCTTTGTTTTTTCTCCAGATTGCTTTGACTGTTCAGAGTCTTTTGTGGTTCCATACAAATTTTGGGATTATTTGTTCTAGTTCTGTGAAAAATGCTGTTGGTATTTTGATAGGGATTGCATTGAAACTGTAGATTTTTTTGGGCAGTATGGACATTTTAACAGTATTAATTCTTCCAGTGCATAAACACAGTATATGGTTCCATTTATTTGTGTCCTCTTCAATTTCTTTCATTAATGTCTTATAGTTTTCACAATACAGGTAGGTCTTTTACCTCCTTACATCAATCATGAATTAAACACCTTTCCTCTTTTTGGAAATATATGTAAACCTAAAGTACTTTTCTTTCTTCTGTTCCTCAGGATGCAAAAATTGAAGCTGAAGAATTTACTAGACAGCTGTATGTTGAACTCAAGTCTTCACCTCAGCCTCACCTAGTTCCTTTCCTTAAGGTAAAGTTATGTGTTACTTTGAAGAAATTATTTGGGTTAGATTACCTTAAAATAATTTTTAAAAATAATTGGAATCCTGAATATTTCAATATGATAGCTATGTGAAAATACTAACAGTGTAGGAGAAAGCTCTCAAATGTTGTATCTCTTAAGAATATTCATAGTCCATATTCTTTGGATTGGAACACTTTGGGAAAACAAAAGTAACATCTCACTTGTGACCATAACTTAAGGATTATATTGGTAATGCTTACATCTTCAAAGGCTTGACTTTTCCTTTAAAATAGGGCCTTGTGCTTTGACTCATATTCTCCCAGAAATAATAAATCAAACAGTGCCAAATTTGGTGAGAAAGCTGTTATTTTTAAAAATTGATTTGCACTGTTAGTAAGCATACTCTTTTCTAAGATTTATTGAATTAAATCGAATTTTGACATAGAACAGTAACTTTGATAACAGGAAACTATAAAAAATTATTTTTTTGTTTACTTAGAAGCTGAAGAGGAATCAAGTTGAAATTTTAAAAAAGTCATTAAAGAACTGGAATTATAGTGAACCACAGAGTCATCCCATAACTTTTGAAATAATGGAATGAGGAGTGGCCTTTAGAAATATTTGGTTTAGGGGCGCCTGGGTAGGGCAGTTGGTTGAATGTCCGACTCTTGGTTTCGGCTCAGGTCTTGATCTCAGGGTTGTGAGATCGAGCCCCATGTCGGGTTCAGTGTGTAACGTGCTCAAGATTCTCCCTCTGCCCCTCCTGCTCATGCTTGCTCTCTCATTTTCTCTTTCTCCCCCAAATACATAAATAAATACATCTTAAAAAAATTAAAAAGAACTGTTTGGTTTAATTGTCTAGAGGAGATGAGAGAGGTGTCACAGTGGAAGGCTCCTTTTGATTGCCTCATTAAAAAAGAGTGGCAAGGGAAATGGAGCACCACATTTTCAGAAGGATATTAAAATAATGGAAACTGTCACTAGGAGGGTGAGCACATTGATTAGGAGGGTGCCAATCATGTGATATAAAATGTGGCTAAAGAAATTGAGAATGTTTTAGCTAGAGGAGACTTGGTCTGGGGAAAGGGAGGTTGAAGGTTCAGCATAATACCTAATACCAAATGACTAGTGCCCTGTTTTTGGATAATCCTCTTGATTGAGAAATTAGAGGTGGTTCTTCCTCAGGTCCCTTTCAGTGCAAAAGTTCTTTGAGCTATAGGTTGTCTGCATGACCCTCACAACTCTTAAATTTATCTATATTTCATACTCACTGGAGACATTGTGGGGGAGAAGGGAGGAAATCAGTAGGTTCTTAATACGCATCGTATGCTTTGCTAGATACTTTACTTTTAATTTGCATTGTATGCACTTATTTTTCATATCAGTTTTTTAGACTACTAGGTGCTAGATATTATAGTATTTTCCATTTTAGAGATAAAACCTGTTTATATCAACTAATTTTTTATCAAACTTACAGGTCCAGAATTTTATCCTATCTGACTCTACTTGCTAGGTAACACTGTCTTTAAGTTACCAAATACTACACCATGAAGTTTTTGTCGTTTGTATGTATTTTCTAAGGACTTATTAAATCTTGTGATTGGTTTCTTGAGAATTTTTCCCCCCATTTTTGAGAGCTTTGAATGTTGCAGAGAGATGAGGGATTCAGCATTTAACCCCTGGCCAGCTGATCAAGAGATAATATAATATACATTTCTTATAATTGTCTCTTTGAGTCTAATTATTTTAACATTTGTTCCAAATGTGTTTTTCTCAGGATCCCTTCGTATTAGATTTCTAGCTTAAATTTAATCAAATCACTTCATTTGTCCATACATTTCCAAAGCAGCTGTTTTCCACCATTTTTAAAGTTTGGAAAAAGATTATGAGACTCTCCGCTTCTTACTTTCCTTTGTTACCATTATATACATATTTGAAAACCTTCAGAGAAGAGCTTCTCAATCCTTTTTAATAAAAAAAAAAGTAAAAGATGGAACTAAAAGGAAAGGAAAGGAAGAACAATGGACAATGGTTCTCATTTGCTTCTTAAATTTAGTCAGACTACCTTTATTTAAGTGTCACAATAAGGAAAACTTCAAACAGCCCTTGAGTTCATCAAAAGATAACCTCCTGTCTCCCTCCTTTTCTATTTTTTTCCCTTACTCAAAAACAAAAACAAACAAAACACCCAGGCATGAAAAGCAGAATGTTCTACTTTTTAGTTTGAACTGCCTTTACTCTTTCAGAAAGATACAAGGAGAGACCCAACTTAAAATCTCGTCAGACAATATTCTAGCTCAATTAAGGAAATTGACCTTGTTTGTATTAGTTTTATTTGTTGTTGTTGTTTTTTTTTAAGATTTTATTTATTTATTTGTCAGAGAGAGAGAGAGCACAAGCAGGGGGAGCAGCAGAAAGGAGAAGCAGGCTCCCCGCTGAGCAGGGAGCTCCATGCAGGACTCCATCCCAGGATGGCAGGCAGGCAGGCAGACACTTAACTGACTGAGACACCCAGGCGTCCCGTGTATGAGGTTTATTTTGATTTAAAAACTGTTTTTATGCAAAGTTGGAAAGTTATTTAACAAAAACTTTTTTTTTAAGATTATTGTCATATAAAGAAACTTACTGATACAAAAATTATTAGTGATCTATGGGGTATAAGTAAATACAAACACATATGACACAGTGTTTTATTTTACCAAATTGATCTTGAGGGATATAAGATAAATTTAATACTGAGATAATAATTTGTATTGAAAAATAAAGCATTTTTGGGCTTTAAATTGGTTGTATCCTGGATATTGGCAGTGTATAACTACCAAGTGACATCAGATTTCCTCCACTGAAATATCTGATGTTTTTGATTTATCTTATGTTGTAAAGCTATGATATACAAAGAAGTTCTGTTTTACTAGCAGCTGATTTGTTTAGTTATCAGGTTCTTTTTATTCCCGTTTCTAGAAAAGTGTGACTGCCTTACGACAACTCATGCCCAACTCCCAGAGCTTTATTCAACAGTGCGTTCAGCAGACCTCTAATGAGGTAGTCATTGCTACTTGTACTACCACAGCAACAACTTCTCCTGTGGTGACAACAACAGTTTGCTCAATCCAGTCTGAAAAACCTGTCGTCGTTTCCGGAGCAACAACACCCATTACTGTGTCAGTGCCAACTCTGAATCCACTTGCTGGTCCAGGGGGAGCAAAAACTGGAGTTGTGACACTTCATTCTGTGGGTCCAGCTGCTGTACCAGGAGGAACAACAGCTGGAACTGTTTTGCTTCAGACTCCAAAACCACTTGTGACATCTATACAGAACACAGTTACAGCAGTCTCGCTTCAACCTGAAAAGCCAGTTGTCTCCGGGGCAGCGGTCACGCTGGCCCTTCCATCAGTAACTTTCGGAGAAACTTCAGCAGCAGCTATCTGTCTTCCATCTGTGAAACCTGTTGTTACTTCTGCTGGGACCACATCTGACAAGGCCATCATTGCTCCAGTCCAAATCAAACTTGCACAGCCGGGCCCCATCCTCTCCCAGACAGCTGGGATTCCACAGGCAGTTAAAGTCAAACAACTAGTGAGTAACATTTCATTTTCTTTCTCAGTTTCTTCTTTTGAAAATTGCAAACATTCAGAAAACTGGCAAGGCTAGTAAAACGAACCCCTGAGTATCCTTGACTGAGTTTGAATAGTTCTTAACGTTTTATCACATTTGCTTAGTCTCTGCCCCTCTTTATTCACACACTCAAGCACACACACAAAACTTTCTCCTGAACCATTTCAGAGTTACTTGCAGAAGTTGTGACATTGTACCTCTAAGTACTATGTATCTCTTAAGGAAAAGGACTTTTTTTTTTAGCATAATGGCCACGTACTTATTATCACACTTGAAATTTAATATTGGTATAATTTTTTTTCCCAGTAGTCCCAACAGTGTCCTTTATGGCTAGTAAGTCCTTTTTTCTGATGTTGTTTCTGATAAAGAACTGTGTATTGGCATTACCGGTCATTTCTCTTTAGGCCCCAGCCTTTTGTAGTTGTTCATTCTGTTGTAATAGTTTTAAGTACCTAGACTAGTTGTTTTGCAGAATGTCCTTTGTTTTGTCTAATTGTTTCCTCAAGATTAGATTCAGACTAAATCTTTTGGGCAAGGTTATTACAGAGGTAATGTTATGGTAACATTTCTCAAGAAAAATGTGCTCAGGGGAGAGGGAAACAGTGGGGGAAGTAGATGAGTATGACGTTGTGTTTTTTCCTAAACTTGGTAGGTCGGGATGTTCTTAGATGAAAGAAATCTTAGCTGTTTATCAATTAGTGTTGTTAACCTTTGAAATAAAACCATCTGTCATTTTACCAGCAAAAATGGGTTTATTTGGGAATAGCGAAGAATTAGAATTCAGGACAAGCAAGATATGGCAAAACCATAGGTAGATGTAGAGAACAGAGAAGAATCCTTGTACAGAGGAAAGGCGGAAGTTTGAAAAGACTGTTACAAACAGAAGTCCACTGGAGTAAATCAGAGTGTAGTGGCTTCTTATTGGCTGAGTTGTGACAGTCTGTCATTGACTGGGCTATTGCTGGGCAAGGTGAAAATCTTTCTTCCTCCTGCAAAGGTAGTAAAGGATAGGCTTCTCCCTGTTGGGAATGCAAGGTATCTCTCTTCCTGTTGGGGTCTGCAATGATGACTAGTTATAGGGTTTGAGAGGTTCCCCTTTTGCCTCCTGACTCATTTTAATGAGGTTTCCCTTTATTTTCATAGTGTTTAGAACATTCTAGTTTATTCAGGACAGACTGTGAGGTTATTATTAACCTGCCGGAGATAGTACATGGTGAATTAATTAAAAATCACATTTCTTAATAAACTCACTTACCTTATACCATAACAGCTAGCTGTTCTTTTTAATTTTTGGTCATTGCCCTTGTTTTCTTTTATAAATTTTTATGTTAAAGGCTGTGTGTTGAATCTCCCTGTTTTAGTTTATTCTGCTTCTGGGAATAATAAAATCTAAGTAAACTTCCCAGCGTTGTTGTCTGATCAGGAGTAGAGGTTAATGTCTGTGGATGTTTGTCTTTGAGGCAGAGGTCAGCTGTGGGCAGAAGATGAAAGGGGGAGATTGGTTTGGATAGTCGTCAGACTCTTGGATAGGTAGGAAGTAATGTCATTTCCTGGGTGCTAATCATTTTTCATCCCTTCCTACCCTGAGTCGGATTTTCAAATAAAGAAATGTGCCTGCCTTGCAGAATTTCTCTTGGGTTGTCTGAATTTAATCTCAGAGATGAAACCTTTTTAGAAGCAGTGATTCTTAAGCATTAGTCTGAGCAGCCAGCTTTGGGAACCACTGAAACAGTAACTGCCTCAAGGAAAGGACTCTTTTTGGTAGCACTGAACAGAATTGAAATCCTTTTTATGGGTCATAAGTGATTCTTGAATCAGTGCGGATCTTTATTGAACACCTATACCATATTAGTTCCTGAAGTGAAATAACGCTTTATAGCTATATAGAGTTTTAAAAGCATGTCATGTATTAACTGTGGGTTTTATTTATTTTTTATTTTTATTTCTTTGTTTGTTTGTTTTTATTATGTTATGTTAGTCACCATACAGTACTTTGTTAGTTTTCGATGTAGTGTTCCATGGTTCATTGTTTGCATTTAACACCCAGTAGTCCTTGCAATACGTGCCCTCCTTAATACCCATCACCCGGCTAACCCATCCCCCCACCCCCTCCCCTCTGAAACCCTCAGTTTGTTTCTCCAAGTCCATAGTCTCTCATGGTTTGTCTCCCCCTCTGATTCCCCCCCTTCATTTTTCCCTTTGTTCTCCTAATGTCTTCCGTGCTATTCCTTATGTTCCACATATAAGTGAAACCGTATGATTATGTCTTTCTCTGCTTGACTTATTCTACTTAGCATAATCCCGTCTAGTTCCATCCATGTGATGCAAATGGTGGGTATTCATCCTTTCTGATGGCTGAGTAATATTCCATCGTATATATGGACCACATCTTTATCCATTCGTCTGTTGAAGGGCATCTCGGCTCCTTCCACAGTTTGGCTATTGTGGACAATGCTGCTGTGAACATTGGTGCATGTGTCCCTTCTTTTCACTACATCTGTATCTTTGGGGTAAATACCCAGTATTGCGATTGCTGGGTCATAGGGCAGCTCTTTTTTTAACTTTTTGAGAAACCTCCATACTGTTTTCCAAAGTGGCTGTACCAGCTTGCATAACTGGGTTTTAAAATAATTTCATGATGAAGAAAATGCAGGGAGAAAACTAAGAATCTGGAAACATTAACTGACCCATCCACTGGGACTCAACAAGTATTGGATCTCAAATTAAAACCGTGGGTCTTTCCCATTAAGATATGGTACTCATGGCAATAACTTCTAGGTTTCTAGAGTGTCCTGAAACAGGAAAACTGTGTAATAATACTGTGGCAGCATTTATGTTTTGTATATTTGACTTGTTATATGTTACAAGCAATTTCAATCAAGAAAAAATATAACAGATTTTTCAATGTGGGGAGCCTGGCTGGCTGAGTCCATGGACCATGGGACTTTTGATCTCAGGGTTGTGAGTTTGAGCCCCAGGTTGGGTGTAGAGATCTTAAAATAAAATTAAAAAGAAAAAGAAAAGAAAAGAAAAGAAATCTAATGGTAAATTTTAGAGATTTTTTTGACTTCCTACTTTCATTCTTATAAAAATGTGGAATAATTTAATTTTTCTTGTGAATTCTGTTTTCTTGTTTGGCCTTTGTTTTAATTTTACTCAACAAATTTGGTGTCAGTATTCATACCTTCCTATTTAAAATGTCCAACACCAGAGCAGCTAAACACTGAAGATGCACTGTAATTTGTTTTAGAAAACATTTTTACCTAGGGCACAGAACAAGCCATTCTGTGCGGTAATGCCACAGAGAGGATTGAACTAGGACATTCTTTCGAAGCAACTAATTTTGGAAATTAATATTACTAAAGTTTAGTATTACTCAAGTAATTTAAGAGTATCATCCGTGAGCCCATTATAAACCATAGTCCAATTTAGTCCCATTAGATAAGTGAGGAGGAAAATACTCAGGGTGCTAGAAACATAAAGTATTCAGTGCAGCTTATAAGAGATAAGGCAAATAATAATTTAAAATATGAGAATCTGTGGTTCACGCAACTCAGGATATAGTCTCCAAAAATGACCTGGAGAATATAAGTATGCCTGTTCAATGTTAGGTTTAAAATTTGTTTGTTTCTGGGTGGTTGGGTAGCTCAGTTGGTTAAGTGATTTTGGCCAGGTCATGATCTCAGGGTTGTAAGATTGAGCCCCTCACCCTCACCCTCACCCCTCAGGTTGGGCTCTGTGCTGGGTGTGGAGCCTGCTTGATATTCTCCCCCTCCCCCCGACCCTCCCACTCTGCTTGCTCACATCTGCATACTCTCTAAAAAAATTTTTCTTTTTTTTGTTTATTTCTTTTAATGATTGATCATGAATTTTAAAACCTCTTCTAAATGCTTTATCTGTTTCTAGCGTATACTAGCTTTACTGGAGAATTGTTTGGGTTTCCTGCCTTCTAGATGTTTTAAATATCACACTTTCAAGTTAGAAGAATCCTTTTACTCTCCCATTACAGAGTTTAGATTTTATAGAATTATTATTTTATGAAATAATACATTTTTATTCCAGATTAAAGAGGCCTTTCCCATTTATTTATTTTTTTTAAGATTTTATTTATTTGAGAGAGAGAGACACAGTGAGAGAGGGAACACAAGCAGGGGGAGTGGGAGAGGGAGAAGCAGGCTTCCCGCTGAGCGGGGAATCCGATGCGGGGCTCGATCCTAGGACCCTGTGATCATGACCTGAGCCGAAGGCAGACGTTTAATGACTGAGCCACCCAGGTGCCCCGATTTATTTTTTTATTTAGATTTGTTACTATATTTTATCTTTTCTATCTCATTGATTATTGTATGTTATCCTCTGGGGATCTGCTAGAGTTCTTATCAAATGAAATAACTGTAATTGTTCAGTTTCTCTAGATATAAGTTTTTCATTTTGTGCCAGTAGTTCATTGCTTTGTATATTTTGGTCCTCAAATGCTTGAATTGTTGAAATATGGACCTAATTGGTAGTCCCAGTGATTTCATCTGACAGTCTAGTTTTTATAAATGGTTAGTGTTGTTGGTTAATCTATCAATTCTGGCATAGTAGGTGTTCCATGATGTTATACGCTCCAACTAAATGTTAAGCTTAACGTTTTACCTTTCCTTAAAAGTTAATGAAAGAAAGTAGGTGAATTGTGTTATAGTCTACTGATGATGGGTAGATAGTAAGTAGAAGCTTTCAGTTTTGATGATTAAAAGTTTTTCTTAGGAAATTAGTGAAAAAACAGTTTTATTCATAGTTGAGCAAAAGCTAAATTTAATTTAAACTAAAGATTACCATTTAAATTAAATTTAAACTTAATTAGCAAAAGCTAATTTAATAGAGAAAAACTAAATTTTAATTTCAGTCTGATCATTTTTAGAATTAAATTTGATACATTTTAATAACAAATTCTACCACATAAAAATTAAACAATAAGCCTCTCAAATCCACAATATGTAAGAATAAAATTCATGAATGAGAAAGTTAATTCAAGATTCTCGGTTGGTATTTTTAGAAAAAAATGCTAATAATTTTAGAGAGTAAACTGAATGTTGTTATTCTTAGTAGTAATCGTATTTATGTATCAGTTGAATATCTTTAAAAAATATTTTATATGTAGAGAGGGCAGGAAGTTTTAGTATTATAGATATTTTCCTTATTTCAAGTATATATTTCCCTAAATGACTCTTACTTACATTTTTTCCTTAACAGAATTGTAGACATTTGATAAATAAGTGGCCAGGTATGTTCAGTCATTCTCCAAATATTAGGGTTTTGTGGATATAAGACAAAAACAAATTAGTGCATTAATAAATGCGGTAATTTTCTGTTTCATTATATTGAAGTAAAGCTGATCTCCTAAAATAAATTGATCCAGAATATTAGAAAAAATGTGTTGTTGCTATTGCATTACATTTTCTTCTGGTACCTAATTATTTTAAAGTAAGGGAAACCATTAAAGAATTTTCAACAAATATATTTTTATATGAAGTACTCTATGAAACTTAATTCTGCTGACTGACTCTGACTTCAGTTTTCACTGGACAAGAAGTATTTTCAAGATATAAATTTTAGTTTCTGAGTGTGCTGGTGGCCAGTATTTTTATTAGAGAACTTGAAGTAAAAATTGATCTTGTTTCTTTTTTCCCTACTCATTAATTACTTCATTGGCTCAAGTAGTTCACTCTGTTTCATATTGGACTGACCTAAGGATCCAGATTTAAGCAGTTTGTCTTTTTTTCTCTTTCTTTTTTTGCATTCTGTTAACAAGTAAGGGGAAAGGTAGAATTCAGTTGTTGATTATAATCCCACTTAAATAGGATTAAGGAAGGGTTTGGTGAAGAGAGAGATTGAATTCAGATAAGGCCTGCCGTGTATTTACCATACATAATTAGGGTTGCACAGAAAATTCTTCACACGCTATATTTAATCAGGGTTTACATAATAATAGTCAATATATAGATTCGTCAATGCTAGTTCATTTAAATTTACTTAAGGAATTTTATTTCTTCTAATTTGGTAATGTTACATTAGAATTGATGGACAAAAAACTATTTAGAGACAGTATTTACAGTATATATATAATCTTATTTTTGCCTTATTCAAGAAAATGTTCTATTATGGAGATTCTGAAACATAGTGTTGAAGTTTATAGTGAACACTTGTATACCAACCACCTAGATTCTGTTTACAATTACAATACTTGATTTATCGTGTATTTATCCAGCCTTCAATCATCTTAACTTCTTGATGCATTTCAAAGACTTCTTCCTGAATAATTAAAATGCATATTATTAATTACATTCAGTATTTCCATATTTACAGGTCAGGTTTTTTTTTTCTTTTTAGCTAAAATCTACATATAATGACATGCATAAATTTCAAATGTATCATTGTTGAAGTTTTGGCAGGTAGTACATACCTCTGTGTAACTCAAACCTCTTACCAGGATATAGAATGTTACCATCATATCTGGAAGTATCCTCCTGTCTCTAGTCCCCATCCCTACACCCTGAGAAGTAACAACTCTTCTGATAATTTTCTCCCACAGACTATTTTTGTTTGTTCTAGAATTTCATATAAATCAAATCATACAATAAGCACATTTAAAATTTTTAACAGAAATTTAGAGGTTCTCAATTTGAAGCAGCATTTACGGATTCCTATAAAAGCTGGTAGTATAATTAAGGATTCATCTGAGCACATTTTTAAAAGTGTTTAGAAGGCCCTTTAAATGAAAGAAACAGCATATTTTGTTTTTGTTTTTTTTTTTTAAGATTTTATTTATTTATTCGACAGAGATAGAGACAGCCAGCGAGAGAGGGAACACAAGCAGGGGGAGTGGGAGAGGAAGAAGCAGGCTCACAGCGGAGGAGCCTGATGTGGGGCTCGATCCCATAACGCCGGGATCACGCCTGAGCTGAAGGCAGACGCTTAACCACTGAGCCACCCAGGCGCCCCAGAAACAGCATATTTTGAAGTTTACCAAGGTTGAGTTTGAAATTGGGCATGGCAAAGTAGCTTTCTTTGTAGAATTTTACTGGAGTTCTATGTTAAGATTCTCAGGCTGGATGAGGGTGTATAGAAGTGATGGCATTTAGTGATGTATGCCGTCGTCCCAGAAGATAAGGAAATAGTGGTACATGAACCACATGTCGGCTGTTCCTGAGAAATAGTTGGCAACTAACATGTATTTCCTGACTATAACTGTGTAGCTTTTGTTTAGTTGGGGTCCTCTGTTTTCTAGAACTCAACCTACCGAGTGCATGCAATGTTATATAGAAATTAGAGGAGATAATACCCTTGATTCCAATCACTGTGTGTATATGTGCTACTTGAGTTATTTATAGATAAGAATTTGATTGCTGTGTATTTATGAACATTGGAGTAGGTGATGGTTGAAATACAGGGAAAGCAAAGTGTAAAGGATGGGGGTGCCTGGGTGGCTCAATTGGTTAAGTGCCAGACTCTTGATTTCGGCTCAAGTCATAATCTCAGGGTCCTGAGATAAGCTCCATCAGCCTCCGTGCTTAGCGCTTAGCGAGGAGTCTGCTTGAGAGTCTTTCCCTCTGCCCCTCCCCCTGCTCGCACGTGTGCTCTCTCTCTCTCTCTCTCAAATAAAATCTTTAAAAAAAATAAGTGTAAGGGATGTTCTCATCTACTTGTTTGATCCATACTTGTGTTTCTTTTCGTCCTTTTTCATGAAATTTAAGAATAGATCTTGTCCGATATCCCAGACCATAATGTAAAAAAAACCTAAGTAATATAGTGTAGCACTAGACCTGTATTTCAAACCACTAGAACATTATTTTATGTTAACATCAAAATAAAACATAAGAATTTGACACGTCGAGAGAAAAGGCTAAGGTATGTACTATTTATTGGTTTTCCTGCCTAGTTGCTTTTTGGATGGAAATTAAATAAAGGACTTAAGTTTTTAAAAATATAATAGCTCGCTCTTTTGCTTTCCAAGTAGGAGTAAATACCTCTTAGGGTGACTTTCCATCTCTCTATGATAATTTCAGTCTCCATAAGATGCCTAATATGTGGTTTTAAGTGGTAGTTTCTTTGAAAGAACAGTAATGAATGCACTTCTACTTTCTCATTCATTGTACTTTATTTTGTTCAGCAAGTGTGCAGGAGTATTCTACACATATGCCGCCCCAAGTGTTATAGTCATTAAGATGAGGAATGATGGGGATCCAGGATTGTTAAATCCCAGCTCAGAACTTTGTGACATATATATATATATATATATATATAAATATCACATATCATATACCTTTATATATTTAGTATATGTATGTTCATAATATATATAAATATGATTTATAAAGTCATGGTTATATATGTGTATTTTTTTCAAAGTTTTCTCTATTTAAGTAATCACTACACCAAGGTGGGGCTCAAGCTCACAACCCCAAAATCAAGAGTCACTTACTCCATCACTGAGCCAGCCAGGTGCACCTGTATAGTTTTATAACAAGCGTATTTGTCTTCCTCCACATGTATGATCTTGACCCCAGTTGGGCTGTAGGCAGGGCAAGGCACACCCGGGATCTTACAGGTGGACACTGAGGCTTGCTTTCCCCAACTTGTTCTTGCCAGGGCTGCACATTGGTGCTGAGGTCCCATGGGGCCTACCCCTGTCCGCAGCCCTTTCCCCCCACTCTTTATAGCTGAGGGTGCATACAGCCAGGCTTTGTAGAGCCTGTGTCCACATCAGGGGCAGGCCTTTGGGCTTTTATATGAATACCTATCAGGATGGTATGAAGACTAACTCATAAACACTTCTCTGATATTTTATTACTGTTTTTCACAATTAAAATGCTGGAAAAGAATACTTAATAAAGGATATTAAGAAATGAAATGTGAATAGGGAGATAAGCCAGAATTGTTAGAGGAGTGTTTCTGTTGAATTTCAGTCTGAATGCATAAATGTGACTCTGAATGTATATTATTTTGTAAAATTTATTGTTTTTCTAATATTCTCATCTGTAGTTATTTGAAAATTCAACATTATATTTCTAATTATAACTGTAGCTTATGCTAACCATAAAAAAGCAAATAATATAGATATCTCTAAAGTATATATGAAGTATATAATAAATACACAAAATAGAAAGCAAAGTTACCCTGTAGTAGAATCCTAGGAAATAATCACTGTTTACAGATTATTTTTTGACTTACAGACCTTTATCTATACATACACATAAAAAAAATTTTTTTGAAGTACAGTTGGTATACAATATATTAGTATCAACAAACAATATAGTAATGTTCAACATTTAAATACATTAGGAAGTGATTCCACACTAAACCTAGCTGTCATCTGTCGTCATACAAAGTTATTAAAATATTATTAACTGTATTCCCTATACTATATATTGTATTCACATGTCTTAATTTGTAATTGGAAGTTTGTGACTTGTTTCACTTAGCACATAATACCCTCTTAGGTCCATCCATGTTGTTGCAAATGGCAAGATTTCATTCTTTTTGTAGCTGAGTACTATTCCACTGTATGTATACCGTATCTTCTTTTATCTGTTTATCCATCAAAATATTACTTTGTAGAATATAAATCTGATCCCTCGTACTTTACAATACAACTCAATTTATAATCTCAACTTATGGAAATACATCGTTATTTTCAAGAGTTCTTTCTGTCTTTCAAGAGTTTCTTTTTATAGAATGATGGCAGTTTAATTATTACAACTTGTATTTCTTCTGTGGGCATTAGTTCCCATGGGATTCTTTACTGGGACATTTTGAGTTTCTTTTGAGTTACTTTTGTTTAGTAATATACACTAAATTTTATATTTTATTTGCAAAAAAATTAGAAAATAGAATAAATTCTATCCCCAAAATTCTTTTCAGAAGTCTTTCTCCTGACTTGTTTATATTAGCCATATCTGAGTTTAAGGATTTTTAAGTAATTCACTATCAAAAGCGGACTCAAGTATACATGGTGACTTTTTCTTTTTTGAAGTGAAAAAAATGAAGCTCTGCTATTTTGACTTTTCTTCTTCTTTGTAGCTAAAAATAAGGCCCTACGATTAGTTTAATTTCTTTTCCTTTGTCCCCAGCCCTTGCCCTCTGGATTTCTTGAACTGTTCTCTTGGAGAATGCCCTAGCATTATTGTTTTCCAGAGACCTGTAAAAAGCAACCCATTAAAAGCCTTTATCTTTTAGAGATATGTTTTGAATATTTAGGGGTAAAAAGATATACCTGGGATTTTTTTTAAAAAAATGAGAGTGGTGAGAAAATGAGTGGGTAGGGATATGGATAAAACAGAATTGGTAAAGAATTAATCATTGTTGAAGCTGGGTAATAATGGAATAGGTGGTTTCATTTCGTATGTGTTTGAAATTTTCCTTAAGTTAAAAAATGAAAATAGGATCCAAATGGAGATTTAAGTTGGGCAGTATATAATGCAAATTTGAATTCTACTCTAAAAATAAAATATATTGCTTAATAGTCATGTTTTTCACTATTGAGCAAGATAATTTTGTGACATACAAATATACATTTTAAGTAGACTTTGTTATCCTAATGTAAAGGTATAGTTACAGTTACGTGAGCACAGTCATTTGTTCTGTCACAACTGAAAGCTTGTTCTTTTCTAAAGCATGTTTAGTTGAATGAGTGTATTAATAGTTCTCATTGTTTCAGGTAGTCCAGCAGCCTTCAGGAGGTGTTGCAAAACAAGTGACCACACTTTCCCATTCCTCAGCATTGACCATTCAGAAATCTGGACAGAAGAAGATGCCAGTGAGCACTGCGATACCTACCAGTCAGTTTCCTCCAGGTAGACCCCGATCCATCCCTGCCCCATCACACTGGGTTTGGAATATGATGGGGTTTTGTATTATTCTCTCTTTTTTATTGTTATATTAAGAGAAGATAGTCTTTGAAATAGGACCTAGGAGGGAGGACTGAAAAATAACTATTTAGTACATTCTTTGTACATACATAGCTACTTTTTAGGGATATGTGTTGCTTTAGAATAAAAGAAGCAGCTGCTCATGGTATTTTGTAATTAGATAGAATAACCTATTTGTAAATAAAGCACTTTTTAACTTACAAATTTGCTTTAACTTTATTTCTTTTTAAAATGTACTTCTTTTTCTAAGTTTGGAAATCATTCTTACATGTAAAAAGTTAGAGATTTCATGTATTTTTTAAATCCACAAATATAAATGACATATTATTAACATTTATCACCTGTCACTTTCTCTGCATGTTTTTGTAATGCTGGTAATTCTGTAGACCGTTTGAAGACTATATAAAAAGAAATGGAGAGGTCTTGATTTTATAAGATGATTGCTTGTGCAGCGAATAAAGTGATTGTCGTTTTTGAATTTAAACATAGTTTTAGGACAGCTTGAAATTTTCTTTGATTATTCTGTGTATACTAAAAGCTGTTATTCTGCATTTTTCCTAATATGGCATAGTTTTTTTTTTTTAATTCATTTTTCTTTCTTCTTTTCTTTGTATAGCGTCCGTTCTAAAGCAAATTACCCTGCCAGGAAATAAAATTCTATCACTCCAAGCATCTCCTATTCAGAAAAATAAAGTAAAAGAGAATGGAACAACATCCTTCAGGTAAAGAAAATAAATAATTAAAATTCGGTCTGGTTAAAGGAAATAGTTAAAATTTGGTCTGGTTAAAAAGAAGAGATGACAGAATAATACTTATAAAATATATGGATGCCTTTTTAAAAAGCTGACAATACTTCATTGAGTATAATTTATAAACAAGTGTGCAAATCTTAAGTGTATAGTTCAATGAATTTTGATAAACATATATCCCTGTATAATCAAGATACTGAACATATCCTTCACCTTCATGCTGCTTTCAAATCAATTACTTCTGACCCCTGCCTCCAGCAGCTGCTATTCTTATGTCCATCACCATAGATCATTTTTTGTCTATTCTTGAACTTCACATAAATGAAAAATCACATTAACCTTTTTGCATCTTTTTTCTCTCTGCATGTTTTTGAGATTCATCCATATCATTTTGAATATTAGAAGATTGTTCTTTCGTATTGGTGAGAAGTATTCTTTGTATAAATGTAAATCTCTTTATCCCTTTTCCTGTTGATGGACATTGGGTCGTTTCTGATTTTTGACGATAATATGTAAAGCTGCTATAAACATTAATATACAGATTTTTATGTGAACATAGGTTTTCATTTCTTTGTAGTAAATATCTAGGAATATGATGCTGGATCACTAGGTATGTATGTGTTTAACTGTTTAAGAAACTACCAAACTGCTTACCAAAGGAACTGTACCATCTTGCATTTCTACCAGCAATTAAGAGTTCATTTGCTTTTCAACTTTGTCAGCTCTTGATATTGTCAATTCTTTTGATTTTTACCATTCTAATAAGTGTATTGTGGTTATTTTTGTGGTTTTAATTTGCATTTCCCTAATGACTAAAGATGATGAGCATCTGTTCTTGTATTTATTTGCTATCCATATACCTTCCTGGATGAAGTGCGTGTTAAAATACTTTGCCCAATTTTTCTTATTGAGTTATTTGTTTTCTTATGGCTGAATTTTTAGCGTTTTTTATGTATCCAACATCCAAGTCTTTTGCCATGGTAATGATTTGGGAATAATTTCTTTGTAGTGTGTTGTTATTCTCTCACCAGTGGAAGTATCTTATCTTCTGTGTTCTTGAACAGTTAATCATACTTATTTTAAAGTCCATGCCTAGTATTGCTAATATCCATGTTAACTGTAAGTCTCTTTCTTTTACCTGGCTTTTTTGTCCTGTTTCTTGGTGTCCGCTTAGTAATTTTTTTTGAGTCAATGTCAGATATGTTTAAAAAATAATTATAGGAGTTTTGGATTAGTTACCTCCAGAAAGAGAATTTACCTAATTTTCTGTTTGGCAGTAGAGGAGCAGATTGCCTCAATATAGTCAGTAATTGAGCTGGTTCAAAGCTAGGTTGTAATCTTTCCAAGATTCTCTGTCCCTTTGGTTCTCCTGGCTCCAGGATATAGTCCCTGAGGAGTTTCAACTAAGAGTTAGGGTACTTTTCTCTTTGCTGGATTCTGAACCCCAATTTTTATTTCCTCAGTGTTTCAAGAGTGCTTAAAACTCACCCTACTTTTGTGATTGTTGTAAACTGTCTTAATTTTTCATTCATCTTCCATTTTAAAAAAATTTTTGGAAAATACACAACATAAAATTCACCATCATAGCCATTTTTAAGTGGCATTAAGTACCATTCATGTTGTTATGCAACCATCACCACCATCTATCTCCAGAACTCTTTTCATTGTATAAAATGAAACTCTATACCTTTTAAACAATTAGTCCTTATTTTTCCCTTCCCCCCAGCCCCTGGCAACCAACATTCTACTTACTTTTCTGTCTTTGTGATTTTGACTACAGCAGTCTCATGTAAGTGGAATTACACAGTATTTGTCTTTTTGTGACTGGCTTATTCCACTTAGAATAATGTCTTCAGGGGTTCATCCACGTTGTAGCATAAGTCAGAATTTCCTTCCTTTTTAAGACTGAATTATATTCTGTTGTATATCCACTCATCTGTCAATGGACACTTGAGTGTCTTCCACGTTTTAACTATTGTGAACAATGATGCTATCAATATGGGCATACAAATATCTTCACGTCTGTTTTCAGTCCTTTTGGTTATATATCCAGAAATGGAGTTAAAGGATCATATGGTATCTATTTTACTATTTTTTATTTTTTGAGGATCTGCCATGCTATTTTCCACGGCAGTTGTACCATTTTACATTCCCATCGACAGTGCACAGGAGTTCAGATTTCTCCTCATTCTTGCCAACACTTGTTATTTTCTGGTTTTGTTCTCTTTGATAATAGTCTTCAGAAGAGATGTAAAGTGGTATTTCTTTGTGGTTTTGATTTGCATTTCCGTAATGATTAGTGGTGTTGAGCATCTTTTCATGTGCTTATTATTGCTTTTGTATATCTTCTTTGGATAATTTTCAATTCAAGTACTTTGCCCATTTTATAGTCAGATTTTTTTGGTTATTGAGTTTTATATATCCTGTATATTTCTCCCTTATTGGATGTATGATTTGCAAATGTTTTCCTCTGCAGATTGCTTTTTTACTCTGAAGTTAATGTCTTTTGAAGCAAAAAAATTCAAAATTTTTTGTGAAATCCAGTTTGTTTAATACCCTTTTGTTGCTTGTGCCTTTGGTGTCATATGCAAGAAATTATTGCCAAACCCAATGTCATAAAGCTTTTGTCCTGTTTTCTTCTAAGAGTTTTATAGTTTTAGGTCCTATATTTTTTTATCCTTTCTGGTTATTGATCCTTTTTTAGTTAATTTTTGTATATGGGATTAGGTAAAGGTCCATCATCATCCCATTTGAATGTGGATTCCAGTTTCTTCAGCACTTAGTATTGCTAAAAATACTATCTGTTCCTCACTGAAAGGTCTTGGCACCCTTGTCAAAAATCATTTGACCATATATGTAAGGGTTTATTTATGTCTTCTCTGTTCTATTTCATTTGGTTATATGTCAGTCTTTATATTAGTAGCACACTATCTTGATTACTGTAGCATTGTAGTCAATTTTGATATCAGGGTCTTCCATCTTTGTTCCTTTTCAAGATTGTTTGGCTATTCAGGGTCCCTTGAGATTCCATATGAATTTTAAGTTGGGTTTTTCTATTTTTGCAAAAAATGACACTGGGATTTTGATAGAGATTGCATTACATCTGTGGATTGCTCTGGGTAACATTGACTTCTTAGTAATATAAGCCTTCCAATCCATGAATATGGGGTGTGTTTCTATTCATTTATGTCTTCTTTAATTTCTTTCAACAACATTTTGTAGTTTTCATTGTGCAAGTCTTTTGGCTTCTTGGTTAAATTTATTCCTAAGTATTTTGTCCTTGTTGATGCTATTGTAAATGTAATTTCTTATTTCCTTCACAAATTGCCCATTGTTAATGTATAGAAATGTAACTGATTTTTTTGTGTAGACTTTGTATCCTGCCAGTTTATTCAATGCGTTTATTAATTCTAACTTATTGTGGGATCTTTAGGGTTTTCTAACACGTGGGATCATATTGTTTATGAATAGAGATAATTTTACCTCTTCCTTTCCAATTTGGATTCTTTTATTTCTTTTTCTTGCGTAATTGCTCTGGCTAGAACTTCCAGTACCATGTTGCATAGAAGAGGCCAAAGTTAACATCTTTATCTTGTTCTTGATCTTAGAGGAAAAGCTTTCAGTCTTTCATCATTGAATATGGTTTTCACTATGGGTTTTCTATATATTGTTTTATTATGTTGAAATACTTTCCTTCCATTCCTGGTTTTTTGAATGTTTTTATCATGAAAAGGTGTTAAATTTTGTAGAATTATTTCTCAGCATCACTCAAGATGATCAGTGGCTTTTTCCTCTTTTCTGTTAATCTGTATTAAATTGATCAGTTTTGTATGTTGAACCATCTTTGTACTCCAGGAATAAATCCCACTTAGTCTTGGTGTATGATCCTTTAATGTGCTGTCGAATTCAGTTTGTTGGTGCTTTGTTGAGGAATTTTGTGTCATTGTTCATAAGGGATATCGGTCTATCATTTTCTTTCTTTTAAATTTTTTTAATTTTTTAATTTGTAAAAAAAATATTCATTTGAGAGAGAGACAGAGTGTGTGGGCAGGTGAGGGGCAGAGGGAGAGGAAGAGCCAGTTTTAAGCAGAGTCTGTGCTGAGCGCAGAGCCCAACACTGGGCTTGATCTCACGACCCTGAGATCATGACCTGAACTGAAACCAAGAGTCCGACGTTTAACTGACTATGTCACCCAGGTGCCCCTCCTCTTTTTTTTCATGCCTTTTTAAAAAGTAGGTTCTACACCCAGTGTGGAGCTTGAACTCAATCCCAAGATCAAGGTCACATGCTGTACCAACCGAGTCAGATAGACACACCAATCTGGTTTCCTTATGGTATTTTTGTCTGGCTTTGGTATCATGGTAATGCTGGCTTCATAGAATGGGTTAGGAAATATCTTCTCCTCTTTAGTTTTTTGGGAAAGTTTTAGAGGATTTGATATTAGTTCTCCTTTAAATGTTTGGTCTAATTGGCAGTGAAGCCACAGCTTTTATTTGTTGGGAGATTTTTTTATTCCTGATTCAGTCTCCTTAGTTATTGATCTATTTAGATTTTCTTTGTGATTAAGTCTTGGTAGGTTTTGCGTTTCTAGGAATTTGTCCATCTCATCTAGGTTATTCTATTTTTTTGCATACAGTTTTCTTAGAACTCTCTAATAATTTTTATTTCTGCAGTAGTGGTAGTGATGTCTCTACTTTCTTTTCAGATTTTAATTTGAGTCTTCTCTTTTTATTATTAGTCTAGCTGAAGGTTTGTTTATTTTTCTATCTTTTCAAATACCAACTTTGGGGTTTATTTTCCTTATTGTTTTTCTATTCTCTTTTGTTTGTTTCTGCTCTAATTTTTATTTTTCCTTTCTTATGCTGCTTTGGGTTTAGATTGTCCTTTAGTTTTCTAGTTCATGAAGTTGTAAAATTATTTTATTTGTGTGAGATCTTTCTTGTTTTTTGGTTTTTGGGTTTTTTTTTTTTTTTACTTGAGAGAGAGAGAGAGAGAGAGAGTGCTCGCACACACAAGCCAGGGGTAGGGAGAGCAGAGGGAGAGGTCAGAAGCAGGCTCTTTGCTGAGCAGGGAGCCTGACACAAGGCTCAATCCCAGGACCCTGGAATCATGACCTGAGCCAAAGGCAGATGCTTTACTGACTAAGCCACCCAGGCACCCCTCTTGTTTTTTAATGTAGTTATTTATAGCTATAAATTTCCTTGGCACTTCTTCGCAGCTTCCTATAAAGTTTGGTATGTTGTGTTTTCATTTTCATTATCTAAGTCTTTTCTAATTTCTCTTTGGATTTCTTCTCTGATCTGTTGATTATTGAAGAGTGTGTCTAATTTCCATAAATCTGTTAATTTGGCAGTTTTATTTTCTGCTGTGGATTCTGAGTTCATCCCACTGTTATCAGAGAAGCTATGTGATCTTTTTAAATCTACTTAGATTTCGTTTGTGACCCAACATATGGTCTACCCTGGAAAATGTCTCATGTGCCCTTGAAGAATATATATGCTTTTGTTCAGATAGCATATTCTGTACATGTATGTTAGATTTAGTTGGCTTATTGCAGGTTTTGTTTATATGGATGACATTAGTATCTATTCAGGAGTGAAAGATAGGCTGCCTGGGTGGCTCAGTCAGTTAAATAAGTGACCAACTCCTTACGTCATGATCAAGCCCCGAGTTAGGCTTCATGCTCGGCGGGGAGTCTGCTTGAGATTCTCTCCCTCTCCGTCTGCCCTCCCCACCGTGCGCACATGTGCTTGCTCTCTCTTTCCCCCCTCTCTCTCAAATAAATAAATAAATCTTAAAAAAAAAAAAGTGAAAGACAAAGCTTTACACTCTAGCCCACCTTCTAGGGTGATGCTGATAGATTAACCAACTCTTCAGTATGATTTTTTTTTCTCAACATGTTGCTAATCCATTTAACCAGTATTTGTTGTCTGCTTTGTGCTAGTCATTGTGTTATCATTCTGGTCTTACTCCATCTTGTCTATTAGGAGTGTCAAGAGGCATTTCTCAGTTATTCAGAAATCAAGGTATCTTCAGTCTTAGATATTCTTTTGACTTATCAGTTTAGAGGCTTATTTAAAAGGTAATAACTTAGCAGTTATTGTCATTTCAGTAATATTTATTCAAACTTACAGCGTACCAGGTACCGTGCTAATAAGATAAGTTCTGTAACATCCACTTTTCCCAATACCATATTGAGGGAGACACTGCCATCTATGTGATGAGTTGTTTTTCTCTCTCTGCTTTCAAGTTTCTCTGTCTTTTGAAAGTTTGATTATGTGTCTCAGTGCGGGTTTCTTTGAGATGACCTTGCGTGGGTGTTTTTTTAGCTTCTTGGATGTTTAAGTTGATGTTATTCCTCAAATTTGGGATGTGTTTAGCCATTATTTCTTTAAATATTCTCTGCCCCTTTCTTCACCTTCTGACCCCATAATACATGTGTTTGACCATCTGGTGGTTTCCCACCAGTCCTTATAGGTTCTGTTCACTCTTCTTCAATCTTTTTTCTGTCTGCTCCTCATTCTCAATAATATCCATTTTCCCTATCTTCAAGTTCATGGATTCTTTATTTGCCTTCCCTAATCTGCCTTTGAACCTTTCTGTGAATTTTTCCTTTTTAGTTATTGTGCTTTTCAGCTTCTGAATTTCTTTTTGGTTTCTTTTTTATTTCTTTCTTTCTTTCTTTCTTTCTTTCTTTCTTTCTTTCTTTCTTTCTTTCTTTCTGTCTGTCTGTCTTTTTTATTTATTTGAGAGAGAGAGAACACAAATAGGTGGAGAGGGAGAAGCAGACTCCCAGCTGAGCAGGGAGTCTGACATGGGGCTCGATCCCAGGACCCTGAGATCATGACCTGAGCCGATGTCGATGCTTAACCCACTGAGCCACCCAGGTGCTCCTTAGGTTTTCTCTTTATTGTTATTTCCATTTTGGTCATACATCCTTTTCTTTACTCTCCTCATATCTTCCTTTTGAACATCTTTAAAACAGTTGTTTTAAAGTCTTTGTCTAATACATCTATTGCTGGGTCTTTTTCAGGGATAGTTTCTGTGGATTATTTTTTCCTTTTAATAGGTCATACTTTCATGTTTCTTTGTATGTCTCACAATTTTCTGTTGAAAATTGGACATTTGAATCTAATAATGTGGCATCTCTGGAAATCACATTCTTCCCATTTCCTAGGGCTTGCTGTCTTTTGTTTGTGTGTGTGTGTGTGTGTGTGTGTTTTGTTTTTGTTGTAGGATCAACTTGAGGTATAAACTTTAGATCTTAGATTGTTTTTAGCTTTTTATTTTCCCAGGGTATGTCTGGTCTTTATCATTTCCCTTGTATATGCAGTTGCCTTTGTTGAATATCCTAATCTTTCATATCTGGCTTCCAAAAGAGGAAAATAAGGGGATGGGGGAAAGTGGGACTGACCCTTTAAATGCCTTAGAAGTCACTTTGGCTAGAGGACGAGGGCCTTGCAACAGGGGCAGGAGTAGCAACAAATGGCCACCCACCTCATAGTCTGCACCTCTGAGATCAGAAGCAACAATAAGTGATCTGAGCACATATTCCTGATGTTTGGAGGACAGTTCCCCTCCCCACCCAGTTGCCACAAGCTGCGTACAGACAGCTCTAATACATGTGCATAGCTGTTTGCCTCAGGGCTGGAGCTCAGGGATGGGTAGCCCTTGCCAGACTAACAGCTGAAATTGATGAAAAACCCAGTTTATCTTACAAGCCTTCCCCTGGAAGTTGGAAGCCTTCAAAAGATTCAAAAGTTCCAAAATAGTTACACCAGACAGATTACTGATGCTCTTCTGCTGTCTCCCAGAATCCTTCTCAGAGTGCTCTTCGTAAGCTTTTTGCTTGGCTTCTTTGCCTTTTCTTTTGCAGAGCTTCAATGTTCAGTGCTTGGATGAAAATTCATCATACATTGTCAAGTCTGCTTCTTTGTGCCTCAGTTCTTTTATAGGATCATGGCCTATACCCCGAACATTGGCAGCCTCAGAAACCTTGAACTCTAACTTTCTGTCTCTCCATCATCATGAGATTGTCTAATGCTCTCTTGGCTTTTCTACTTCTTAGTAGTTGCCCTCTCCATGGCTTTATTTTTTTTTTCTTTTTCCTTTTTTAAGATTTTTTTTATTTATTTACCAGAGAGAGAGAGAGAGCGCGACCACACAAGCAGGGGGAATGGCAGGCAGAGGGAGAAGCAGGCTCCCTGCTGAGCAAGGAGCCCAATGCGGGACTCAATCCCAGGACCCTGGGATCATGACCTGAGCCAAAGGCAGACGCTTAACCGACTGAGTCATCCAGGTGTCCCCTCTCTGTGGCTTCTTAGTGTCTTCTTCCACATCAAGAATTTGCACATGCCCAAAGGAAAAACAACATGGAGAAAACTGGGTTTCCAACGGTGAGGTTCTCTTCTCTTGGGACTGTGGCTCCTCAAGACCTGGTTTCCTCGGCACTTCTCTGCCTTCAAAGAAACTTTAAAAAATGTTTTGGCTTTGTTAGTTTTTCTTAATCAGAACAATTGTCTGTTGTAAGTGACAGTCTACAACTAAGCAGAAGTTCTAATATAATTCTTTATACTTTTCTGTATTGCCAATATTTATTGGAGTTAGTGTTTTCAGTACACTTTATAGTATATTTTGATGAACAGAAGCTCTTCATTTTAAAGTAGTTGTATTTTTTAAGAAAGTAGTTGAATTTAGCAATTTCTTATATGAATTGCTTATGAGGTCTTATCCTCCTTGGTATCATAAAGATAGTCTCCTCTATACTGTTCTAAAAGTTTTGAAATTTTACTTTTTGTATTTAAATCTTGTTCAACAGGGTTTAATTTTCTTATGATGTAGTGTAGGGATCTTAATTCACTCTTTCCCATAGGCATAATCATTTGTTCCAGCAGCTTTAATGAAGACTCTGTCTTTCCTCAGTGATCTGTAGCATCTCCTATGTCATGTCTAGGGTCTTGTCTAGGCTATCTATTATTTTTAGTTTATCTTTTCATCCCTGTTTTATCTTATTGGTTAATTTGTTCATTTCCAGTAGCATGCTTCTCAATTTACTGTAGCTTCAAAATAAGTTTTAAGTCTGTTAAGGCATCTTCTTTACCTACTTCTCCTTTATTTCTTCTCTGTACTTCACTTTCATAACCCACCCTTCCACTGTTCTTGGCTATTCTTGGGATTTGGCTGTTCCATAAAAATTTAAGTATTAGTTAAATTCCACCAAAAATGTCTGCTGGAATTCAAATTGGCATAACATTGAACCCACTGTCCTTGAGCTGATTTCTTTGTAATTTGAGCCTTCTATGTATAAAAGTGATTTATATCTTCATTTATGCATGCCTTCTTTAACATCTTTCAATAAAGTGATATAATTTTATCTATACAGGTTGTACACAATTTATGTATTTATCTGTTGGATTTATTCCTAGGTTACCTTTTTATTGCTATTCTAAATATTTTTGGTGATTGCCTTTTCTGTTACTACTGTATAGAAACACACATTGCTTTTTTCTTTAATCCTATGCTAATTGGCTTGTTAGGATCATATTTCTGATAATTTTTAGATTCCTTAGGTTATTTATATAGACAATGATGTCAGGAGTGATAGAATTAGGGTAGAATTATGGATTGACTTTTTTTTTTCTTTCAGCACTTTAAAAATGTCATTCCATGGTTTTCTGGTATCCGTGTATGTGTTCACTTTCAAAAGTGAAACATATAAGGAAAAGTCACCCTGAGAGTTAAACTACAGTGAAATAGCAGCACATTTGAAACCCCAGTGACTACAAACATTGGATGATCAAATATTCAATGTTAAAAATTATTATTGTTATTATTTTTTTTAAAGATTTTATTTATTTGACAGAGAGAGCACAAGCAGGGGGAACAGCAGAGGGAGAGGGAGAAGCAGGCTCCCCGCTGAGCAGGGAGCCCAACGCGGGGCTCGATTGCAGGACCCTGGGATCACGACCAGAGTCGAAGGCAGACACTTAACCATCTGAGCCACACAGGCTCAGTGTTAAATGTTAAAATTTATTATTTTAAATTATGTTAAATTATTATATTAAAAACTATTATAAAATAGGGGCGCCTGGGTGGCACAGCAGTTAGGCATCTGCCTTCGGCTCAGGGCGTGATCCCGGCGTTATGGGATCAAGCCCCACATCAGGCTCCTCCGCTATGAGCCTGCTTCTTCCTCTCCCACTCCCCCTGCTTGTGTTCCCTCTCTTGCTGGCTGTCTCTCTCTCTCTGTCGAATAAATAAATAAAATCTTTTAAAAAAAAACTATTATAAAATAGAAATAAAATGTGGAATCACAAAAATGAGCAGGGAAAAATTTTCTGTTAAAAAATGAATACCATGATTTGAAAAAGGACATTTAGAAGTGAAAAATGTAGGGGCGCCTGGGTGGCTCAGTCAGTTGAGCATCAGGCTCTTGATTTTTGGCTCAGGTCATGATCTCAGGGTCTTGAGATCAAGTCCTGCACTGGGCTCCATGCTGGGC